>NW_025109339.1:969788-1000900 GCF_011392965.1 Frieseomelitta varia
TTAATATAACAGCTAATGTTAAAACTATTAATTAATATAACAGCTAGTGCTAAAAGATTACAATATTGTCTACTATTAATTGATATAGCAACGATTTAACTTAAAATCCTCCGCTGATATTTTCCAACATACAGAAGAGATGCACGAAATACCGATATTCCTTAAAATGGCGTCGTCGATAACTGGACAGTGGCTGTTCGGCACCGTCAAATGGAACAGAAACACTACTTACTATCTAACTGTTCCATAGAAAAGCCGCGGGAAAGGAACGGGGCAACGGGATGCTTCCCGCTCCAAATACCACGTGCAATTCCATCGTACGTATAATTTATTTTTCGGCGATGTTTTCGTGAAAACTGACGTGTGTGTGTGTGTGTGCCATTTCCTGATTCGGCTGGTTTGTCAACTAGTTTCGCGTCACTGTCTTCTTCCGATCTTAGCTTAGCTATAGGTAATGCATGCAAACTCAGTCTGACCTGGCTTTAATGAGGATGTGCTCCGTCTGAATGACGAGTGCGAATTACGCGTTCATCACCTCGGCGTATCGTAATAAACGTCGATATTAAAATTGCACGTTGCTTCTGTTTTTCTTTTTTTTTTTCTGTTCTTTGTGAACTATATGTACACGTACACGTGCACTACCGTCCTTATTTATTTGACCACGATCATGTACTCCAATATAAGTTTTGCACTCGTGCCGTAGAAGATCATAGAAATAATATTTAACATCAAAAGTGTCTCACAGTTAATATATAACGTGTATGTAGTCTGGATAAATTCTTTCGACACAGATATTTCAATTGTTTTGAAATTTCAACAATGAACAGACATACTTGAAGTTACTCTACGGAGACTTCAATTATCATACTTACTTTTTCCATTCTACCAAGATCAATATCAAGATCGTGGCGTGAATTAAAAATTCGAGTGAATCGCGTGATATCCAAAATTCGGAATATTTATGCAAATTAATATTTAAAGGAGGGAAAGGACTACAGGTTCTATTAATAACGTGAACGCACATTGTTTCAATCTCTATAAATACGACGTTGGTCTCGCCGCGTGGTTGTGCACGAGGAAGAGACGTTCAAAGATAGTCGAGGGCTTTTTCTTTGACACGAAAACGCGCGGGCCGTTTCAGGCGAAAGTGACGGGGTGTCGTGGAAAAAGAAAATGATTTTTCTGACGGTGAAAGGGTCGCCTGTGTGCCGAGAGAGGGAAACGTTTTTAGACGGATGTTGTAATACCTTTATACGTTCTCTGCCTGGCGCGTAAACTCACGTTCAACTGCGTCGGAAGTCCGAAATTCAAACAGATTTTCGTTTCGGCGTCTCGCGTTTAATTTTATAAAACAGATTTTTCTCTCGAGGAATTTTTATTGTCTTCTTCGCGTCCTTTGGAACGTAATATTTCGTCGTCATTTTATTTTTCTCGTTCTGCTAGATTTCATTATTATTTCGTTGCTTGTTTTTTGAAATTTTTATTTTATTGTCGAACGACAGTATTGACACGCGCGCGCGCATGTTACACGCGAGGCAAAGGATTCCTGTTCGACAATTCTCCATTTAGTTGTTTTCTGTTGTTGCCAGGAGCCACAGCTCTTTATTAAACACACGCGCGACTTCTGACATACGCAATATCGACAGCTGTAGGCAAGTAGGCGTTGACAATTCAATAAGACAGCGTTTCAGTTACTTTCGCAAACGAGGAAGCGCTTGACAACGTACAGCTTCAGCTAAAATGCAATTCCATTTTCACTCTTTGTACACAAACTAAATCTATTCCCTCTTCTCGTACGGAGAACTAAAAGCTATTAAACAAATTGCTCGAAACGTTTTCACGGATTCGTTCATAACGTTTATAATTGTAACTGTAACAGATTAAATTACGTGAACATACAGGCATCAGGTATCGATAAAATTACGAAAAACGAACGTTCGATATGAGAGAAATCGCTCACAGTAAAATTCTAAGAGCACAGGTGTGAACTCTCTTCGTCGCAGCGTACATCGACATCCGAAGAATCCATTAACGTTCGATATCCAAGAGTATTGGCATCAAGAATTACGCGACACTATGGTGATCGACGAGCATCGTCATCATCGGATTTTTCACGGTTGGTACGCTGGTTTTCCACACGGTGGAATGATTTTCAATAAAAGAGGGGTCTATCCTCTGCAATATTTCCTTCAACGATAAGATCGTGAGTTTCATTAATGCGAATTTAACGAATGATATTAATAGCAATCAGTTGGATCGCGAATTTTTTACGCGTTCACGGGAAATTGAAAGATATTTTAATTTAATTCTTCAATATTTAAATTTATCTTGTTATTGCACAATCTGGGAAGAAATTCTTCCTTCAACTGTGTTCAACTGTGGAAAAAAATTATATGCGATCTTCGAACGACGATTACGCTTCTATTTTGTTAGCAATTTCGATTAAAATTCCACTAAGGTGGAAGTCTATAATACCGTAAGATATCCAATTCTGGTAAGAAGAATCGTCAGAAATAGAGACTCGTACGTTATAAATTTTATTGTTAAATGTTGTTAACGATATAGAGAGGTGTTGGAAGCATTCTTCTTTGAAAAACTCGGCTGTAATTGGCTTTAAAGGAAGCAACGCTAGCCATATTTTACATTACAATGGAAACTTGCCCCCTATTAGTGCACATTAATATTGTTAAAAATCACGCTAAATATTCACGTATGAAATAAAGATGCACGAGGAAGGAAATCATTCTTGCTTCGGTGGGTCGAATTTCAACGCGGTTCACGTTTATAATTGGAGAATTACTTTCCAATTCGTTTACTCGATTATAAATATTTATATTCTATAATCTTTATTCGATTATAAATATTTAATTATAAATATTTCTAACAATTCTAACACGTTCGAGAGCATAATAAAAGTTCAACTGAAAGATGCATTTTAATTTTAAAGCGTGGTTCTCTCTTTAATATCGCGATATTAAAACGACTGCAGTCCGAAAGGAATTACGAAAATTTCTCGTTTCCATTACGCCGTGAGTTTTGATGCATCTTTAATTAAAGCACCATTTAGTAACACGCGAACATGATTATTAATAAACGATACGGGATGTAATATTACGTTGATGAGACTGTTAGAAAGAGTATTTTCTAATTAAATTCAACGGTGTTGCGTAACGTTGCAGGGACATGAACAGACTGTTGCGAACACCGTTATTCGCCATCTGGTTTTTAATAACGTCAGATCGTTCCCGACACCGAGAAGGAAAACTGAAATTCAGTTCTCCCCGGATAAACGCGCCACTTACGACAAGAATCCACTCTATTCCGGAAGTGACAGAGATTATACGTATGTATGTGCGTGCAGGTGAAAGTGATATACCGCAGATTACGTTCTTTCGTCAAGAGACCACTAATATAGAAATTACTATATCTAACAATCGCTATCTAAGTCCGTAAGACTGACCACTGGATTTTCATCGAACTTTTTTTCTTTTTCTCTTTTTTGCACATCTTTCGTTGATTTGATCAATTGATCTGTACATTTTTTAAATATGGAATTACGAAGTTTACTTTAACGTAGAATTTAGAATTTACCTAATTTAAAAGAAAAAAAAAAAAAAATGAAGTTCTAAGTGCCTTTTTTATTACTTTAATGTTTCTCTTGATATAAACTGTAGTAGCAGTTGAAATGGTTACGTAATTTTTCTTCTTTTCTTTTAACTTTCATCCGTGCGATGTTAATAACAAAACGTTGAATGATTCTGATACCGTGTTATCCATCACGGTGTATTCAATATAGCGTAAGACCTTTCCAGACGATTCTTATGTTAAATAGAATTGAGAAACACAATAAAAGGGCTTCATAAAGGCCACATCTGCTTCTCTCTTTCCAACAGGAAGTCGCTCCAAGCTGTTTCATGGGAATCGTACACGACGAATCTAACATTCGTATCTATCTAGAAAATGAATGCCGCGAAATGATAACTTCTCCCTGTGAATGCATACGTCTTCGAGTTGCGATTGTTGCGTTGAAAAGGATTCTCACGGGAAAACGAGGCGCGCGATAAAAAAATTTTCCTAACCTAATAAAGGAAGAACTTTTGGAAATTAGTCTCCCAGTAATTTAATTTTTCGCCAAATTATTTAATTACTTAAAATGTTCAATGAAATAAAGACGGAAGATTTTTGGTGATATCTGTCTGTTTCAAATTATCTTTTTTTTGCTTGAAAAAATTAAAAAAACATAAAGAAATTAAATTTTTTGTATATAATCTAGAAGAGCGATAAATTCCACATGTATTTTACTAAACTAATAATCGAGATATCGTTGCTGAATAAAAGCCGGGACAATTGGAACGGATTCAAAAGCTAAAAGCCGAGAAACGAGAATGATAAACTCGTGAACATAAAAAGTTTGAATAATAGACAAAGGATTCGTGAACAGAATCGAATGGAATGGCTCTATTGAAAAGACTCTGTTTAGAAAAATTAATGAACTCTGTCAATGGAAATTATGTGTTACAAAGTTACACGCGACGAAACTGCATGAATCATCATGATTGTCACTTGGTCTACGCGTCTTTGCATAATAACGCTTCCTCGCGAAGAATATCACGTCGACAAAAGTGTACCTCGACCAATGTTCGAATACGAACACATTAAATACAGTTAAACGTCAGTTTTAAAAATTTTCAATCTAATCTAACCGGTGATTTAAAGATATTTAAACAGAAAATTTCAAAGAAAATTTCCAATCACGAAATATCTGACTCCTGATAATTAAAAAATATATATCCTGATAATTAAAATATATAAAGTGAACTACTTCGATCGATTACTGAATTATGCAATTTAATTGGGCACGAGGATCGTTATTTGCTGATTTTACGGACCAGTCGAGAGTGGCCGTGAAATATTAATACGCCGGTTGTTCTTCGAGAAGAACGATAACGTTCACAGACTGATACTGTTCGAGGCTTCCGGGTATCGTTTCGGAGGATAGTTTTGACGTTTTGCCAGCCACCGGTATATATAACGAGAGTGGTGTGGTATCAGAACGAGAGCACGCGTTTAAATAAAGGGTAAATAGAAAGCACGCCTCGGTATCACGTCCTTAGATCGTTCACCGAGCCAACTGCAACGCTGGCAACATTTCAGAGACAATTCGCACCAAGTATAGCGGTACACTCGAATTCCAGAAAATTTGATTTTCCGCTCCGGTTTCGCCTCAATGAAGTTTCCCTGCGGCCCCAACACTGCAAACTGCACGGTCAGGCTCTTTATTCGTAAAGCGCTTGTACAACGTGTTCAAAGACAGAAATAGAAGTCTTAGAGTGGAAATTTTCGTTTGACGATCGAAGTTTTGGGACTGAAGCTTCCAAGATTCGAGCATCAAATATTATTATATTTCAGACTGCAAAATTCGTGTTTCTGAGAATGGAGAATCTTTCACGCATTAAACATCGCAACATCTGGTGCCATATTTTCGTCGTTTTTACATCTTTTTCTGTTTTCTGTGTCTTCAATCTCTTCGAGAATCTTTTGTCCCAAAATTGTTAAATATTTTCTCAGTTTTAAGTATTATATTTAAGTAAAAACAAAACAAACAGGCAAAACAAATAATAAATTTGTTACATCGCAATAATTTCTATCCACGAGTTCACAGAGAAAGCGACGAATTATTGCGTGCGGGTTTGGCCACTCGTCATGGTCCGCAATCGCCAGCGCAGGTGGTGTAAATTTTTCTACAAACGTGTAAAAAATCCGCAGTCGGATGGTTTAACTTGCGAGAAACCGACAAGAACGCACGAATGGAATTCCATCGATCGATTGTACGAAAACAAGAGTACGTACTCGTGTTCGTTACGTGGTTGGTCAGGGTCGATCCAGATGTCTCGAGGCCCCAGATGCTCTTACCCCCAGGTCTCTAAACTCTTTGCAACGAGCTGGGGAAGACCCCCCGGTCTGCAGAACCGGTCCCGAGTCGTCCTACATGCACCGATTTACCGATATCAACCTGTGCGTAAATACATAATGCATCGCGTGCGCATGCGCCACGGCCCGGCCTGTCCCCTAACCTCTTCGGCACACGCTTTGGAAACTCTCGTGGGAATGAACGGACTGACCGAGTGAATTGAATCCGACTCATTCGAGTGTGGACTTTTTTTGGAACGTGTGACGAGATTCCTTTGTTCCAACTCCTCTTTTTCCTTTTTTTCTTCTCTTCCCTCCCCCCGATCCTCCCACTTTTTTCTCGCTTCTACCTTGTACCATTCTCCTCTTGCTCGACCTTGCAATAGACATTGCGGATATGCAAATAAGTCTCTCTGTGGAATGCTATTATGCGAAGGATATTTCTTTTTTTTTTTTTCTTCATTGGTTGTTCTTATTTTCGATAGATTTTTTTTTTTTTTTTAACAAGACTTTGGTACAGTTTAATGAGAAGTTACAGTTGATGTTTTTAGTTTACGAATGAGGGACCGAGGAGAACGATTTTCAGATCGGAACAAAATTTGAAAAGTATATAAATAAGTTATTTCTCAAGTCCGGGTAAATTTCCCGAGATCTAAAATTATTCGAAAATTATGCCTACCAAGTGTAATGAAATTTTCATACGTAAATATATTAATATTCGATTCAACTGAATATTTTGTCTTTATAGCACGTCGAACGGCACAATATCTATTGTATACATGTTTCGTGATGTACGAAATATGATTACAATATGCAGGTACGCGATTGGATCAAAATTCCATGGAAAGGGAAATCAATGTTTCCCTATCCATCATACACGCGCCCTGTGGAATTAAGATTTTATCAGAGATTGCGTGGTACCGCGCCATTTGCAAAGATCGTTTGACCTTTCTTTATTTCTATTTTTATATACATTAAAAACAAAATACTTTATCTTCTCGACCTCCTGCTCTAAACAGTCAGAAATTCTTTCGAATTTTGAAATATCAGATCTGACAGAAATTGAATCTATTATCTTTCAATCGAGGAGTCGAGCTACATTATCTATCAATCGTCTCTCTTATCTACAAGTTTCCCAGAATTTCCAAGAGCGTTTAGAGTTTTAAGATTCTAGAATTTCAGAATCTCCGAATTTTTAAATCTCTGGAACCTTGGAGCGCTAGAATCCTGTGACAATTTTAGAATGTTACAGCTCCGAAATTTCGATACTCTGGAATTTCAGGGTTTTTGTAATTTCCCGATTCTGATCAACTTCAACATTTCTAAACTTGGTAATTATAAATCCCGGGAGTTTTGCAGTTTCGTTCGCAGAACTTTGGAATATCTCGGTAGCCTTCGAAATTTCGAAGTTTCGGAACTCCGAAAATTCAGAATTTCGGAATTCTGAATTGCTTTGAATTGCTCGGAAATTTTTAGAGTTTGCAAGTTGAAAGGCATCGAGTTCCAGAACTTTGGTATCTCGAAACTTTGGAATTCCAAAACCTCGGTGCTCCGAAATTTTAGAACCTTAGAACCTCGGTAAAAGTTTAGAAGTCGAATCTCAGAGCTGCAGAATTGAAGATACACGATGCGCAAGAAGAAGGTAATTAAACCCAACTGCGATCACGCAAAATGTATCGAAAACGCTTGGTTGCTTTCCAAAAGGCGTACCAACGAAGGAAACGCACGAAAAAAGAAAAAAGAGAGAAAAAAAAAGAAAAAAGATAAAAATAACTGGATTAAATTGCCGGGCGCGACGCGAGCATCGTCTGGCGTCTTAATTGCGTTCATAAACGTTTTAGACGGGTCGTTGATGCTAACTCACAGTTAGTTGGATGATTTTATCGCCCTTGCGGGTCTCCTGATCCCTTTTTACAGAAGGTACCATTGTCAGTTTGTCCGGTTACTCGAAAGATTCTTTTACTCTTGACCCGGAATAACTTTTTGACGTCACCGCGATGAAACTGTACTCCTATGAATACCGTGTGAAACACATTTCATTTTCAAACTCCTCTTTCTTTTTTTACACGTTGCACTCGTCGTGAGAAACAGAGAAAGAAAACAGGGGAAAAAAAAAGATTTTCCACGATATCACGTCATTCGATATATTCGTACAATTCTTATTTTATCCGTACCCTTCACACGAACAGCTGCGTTTAATTCGATTTCAATTGTTTTCTATTTACTGCAGTGAAAACGGATTTGCAAAGTTTGACACGAATCTTGAAGGCAATCTTACAAGGCAAGAACGATTTGCACAATTTATTTAGATTCATTTATTTATTAATCCCCTCAATTGGGCACGTGAAATTTCTACTTGTGACTCTCATTCGTGCATCAACGTTTTATTAAATGACAACGTGAGACGCGTTATAACGAAATTACAGCTCGTGCAAAGAGCCAGTTGCACCAGAAAGAAGATTTCGCAAACTGTTCCCCCTCGTTGTCAATCATTACGCTAAATCATAGTGGTTCGTCGGGTTACAAAGGGTTCGTATCATTTTCAGCGAAATGTGAAATTCTGCCCGACGATTGTCGTTGCCAATCCAGATCCGTGAAATTTTGTAATCGATCGTAGGCTTCGTAATCGCGGACACGAGAATTATGAAGTGAATCTGGAAATGCATATCACGCATTACGATCACGGATTACGAGGTAAGTATGGTACTTCTTTTTTCCTACGTTCTTTCTACGTGCTTGTCAATTGCCACGTCGATCCTCCATTTTTAGGCTGTCCTCTATTCGACAGTCTAATTGGGAACGCGAAACCTTGCGGATAATAGAAACGTATCGAGGACACATTGTACAAGCCACACACAAACACACACATACACACGTTGTCAATACAACGTTCGCCGTATGCGACGTGTTATCGATTTTTCGTCCCGCGATTCCTGAATCCGACTAATTGGCGAATTTCTTCCGATTATTTTCCCCGCGTTGTTATTTAAACCTTTAAACTCGCGATTAAGACGAGAGACGAATCGCCGTTTGACAATTTGCCGGCGTAATTGAAAAACACTGATTCAAAAATTACGCAACTATCGGTCACAAAATAAAACGTACCCTTTCACCGATCTTTTTTTCCCATTTTGAACAGATTCGAGATTTTCAGTTACTTACAACGTAAAATATTTTTTCTAGAAGAATCAATTGGGAAAATTGAATGGATAACTTATTGAAGAAATTGACTGGACAAGTTATTTCCAATTTGCTCATCAAGATTTAAGATTCTTTCGACAAAAGATAATTTCACAAATACTAAATATAATTCCTGATACAATTGATTCGTCGCCTATCCAATTAAACTCCGTCTCAAACGTCAGAGTAATTAACCACATCTCGAATTTTCACTGACTCGCTTATTGAATTATATACCCAGAGAGTTTGTATTTCTCAGCCCGAGAAGCCACGAGAATCGTATTGATTGCAGATACGTGTATTCTCGACATTGAAGAAGTTTAATCGATCGATACATTATCTCATAAATATATCATATCGCGTTCCTTTGATACGTAATAATTCAGTCCGGATAACAGGATTGCGCCTTTTACGGCGGCTTATTCCACGCTGTCGTGGAATTTCTCAACGAATCTATCGCCTCTCAGCTCTCGATACATCAATCTGGAGTCGTAGAAGGTTTTAATGCGTTTAACTGCGATGTATGGTGTATGATTGAACTGTTCAACTGTTCGTATTTTGACCGATTGTAGACGCATCTAATGTTTTCCAAATAGTGTGCTTAGACGACTGGAACTTGTTTTTGGATGGGGCAAAAATTTGTATATCTAGATATTAACATTTAATTGATTATTGCTGTTCGTATTACGTAGCCTTTCTTTGAAAAATTTCGCGATAAAATTGATCATGGATGATTAGTTAAAAGCGGTGAGATCAATTATTCTGCGAAGAAAAGAAGTGGTAAATAACGATTCGAAAGTAACGAAGGAATTAAAATTGACTTTCAGCATGAATACTCTCTGATAACGATTTAGAAGAAATTAAATTAATGTCTTCTTTGAAAGACGTTTGGATAGCGATTAGACGTCTGGAAAGATTAACATATACAATATTTAAAAGACAATTTAAAAATATTACAAATTAATGTAGCACGATACTTTGTATCTTTCAGAAAAATTGGTCATTGGTCGCATTTTTAAAAAAATTCAATGTTCTCTGAATATTTTAATTTCGTTTGATCAACACCCGATGAAATGAAAACGGAATGTAATAACATTTTTGAATAAAAATAAACAGTTTAAAATCTTAATTTTAAAACTAGTAACTATCGAAGTTATTTATCAATAAAATAAACTACTATTTGATTAATTAATTAAATTAAATTTTTTTAATTACCTAAATTAAATTATTTATTTATCGATAAATTAAATTATTCAGAAGTCATTAGTCAATAAAATAGAATGAAAAGAAACATCTAACACTCTACCTAATATGTGATAGCTCGATCAATTTCACGCACGTAACACTTCTTTCGATAATAATCCAATCGACGTTTTTACAGAGGCACATGCAACCTGGTGCAAATTTCTCAGACAGGAAGGCAAAGAAAGGTACGCACAGCAACGGTGGAAATTGCAATCTAGATTCGAGCAGACCGAGTTGCACGCGGCTGGAATGTCAGACAGCTTAGAAAGGCGTCAATGAATCGAATCAGGGTGAACGCACTCCTGCTGATTTCCAGGTCGAAAGTCATGGTCACTCGGTAGAAAAAACGTACGCGACCTTTGGATCCGTGAATTTCACTTTCACGTGAAATTCATTACAATTCCATGCCACGCTCGCGTTTTCTAATTGGGGACACGGATTTCCGCCAACTTGCAATTTGCATTTTAAATCGAAATTAACGTAGCCATAAAAGCGATTTATAGACATTTCACGATTGACATCGAATTTTATTGAATCTTGTAATCCAGATCCTTTCAACACATTTAAATTATAAAGTTGGAATTTTAATAAGAAAATTCACGGAGATTCAGAATTTATGAAAAAATAAATTTGACGAACAAAATCAGATGTTTCAAACTCTGAAAATGCGAAAGGCGCGAATCATAATTGTGATCGCAAGCATAGCTATTTGCACAGGAGAAATTATTCGAGACGAAAGTTCTCCCAACAATTTAAAGGGGGTCGTCGTGATGAGTTCACTTTCGAGAGAGCCAACTATTTGCTGTACATGCGAATCTCTCTCTCTCTCTCTTTCTCAGTCAGGTCTCCACTATCAATTGATTGCTCATTATTATGCACGCCTCGTACGTCGATATCTTCTGTCCACGTTGAGTTGGTAATCATCCAATGAGTCAGGCCTTTAGTATCGTGCGGAGAACTCTAATTTCCGTAAAGAATAGACCTATTGGATACGATTGGTTTATTTACTTTCAACTGTGGAATAAGTTGTGGCCATGAATTGATATCACTGTAGAACTATCGGCGATTGAGATTCAAAGCCTTGGGTTAGAAAAACGAAAGTGGAAGTATAAACATTTTCGTGTAATTTGACAAATTGTCAAATTTAATTAAATGAAAGACCATTAATTTAATTAATTGAAAGACCATTTGAATCTGGAAAATTATGAATTAATCGCGTGTTGTTTCTATTAGATTTACATAGGGTGTGTTAAATTTCTTGTTGTTCTTAAATATTGTCGCTTCATTTCGAATCGTTGTAATTCTTATTCCTATCCAGACCGATAGGAAATCAGAAAGAATCTAAAGAGAATTTTAGATAAGAAAATAATCTACCGTTTATCGTTCATCTAACAGAGACGAGATATAACGCAAGTATATTTTTTTCAGTGATGAAATCATTGGAATTCTCCAGTGTCAACAATTTTGTTAGAGTCTCGAAGGTGTTGAAATTTTGAGGGGATACATATATTCAGTGGGAAATACGTTTTCTAAAGGTCTAATTCTTTTTAGAATAAAAATGTCTACGGACATAGAAATTGCTTGTACATAGTAGTACAAAAACATAAACATATAGATGAATATTAACATTTATATATATATCGTATCATTTGCACATACATTTACTTCATTTTATCTATCTATCTATCTATCTATCTATCTATCTATCTATCTATATATATATATATAAAATAGATAGATAGATAGATATAAAATATGTTTTATCTTTTTATAATATTTATATTTATATTTTATATTTTTTATATATTATATATTTTATATATTTTTATCTATCTATCTATATATATATATATATTTTTTTTTTGTACATTATATATATATATTATATATTTTATCTTTTTATTATATTTATATTTATATTTTTTATATATTATATATATTATATATTTTTATCTATCTATCTATGTATATATATTTTTGTACATTATTAGTACAAATGAATAAAAATTCGCAGTCTACAAGTGAAATCTCAAAAAAATGCAAGAGTGAGACACGCGATAAATTCATAAAAGCACTGTCGCTTGTTAGCTCGTGTATATACGTATACACGAAACTCTAAAGATAACACCCTTTTTTCGCAACAAATGCATACAAGTAAGAATAGAGAGTGGAATAATGGAAAGAGATGTCGCCGTTCCCCTCACAGAGGGAGAAACTACTGCACCGAATCGGTCGGTAAGTTTTCGTGTCCTACAAAAGTGTAGATACGGTGGCTGGCATCGATTTTTCCCTAAGGTCATCTCTCGAAATACCACGCCGCGAAATGAGGAGAACCCTCTTGATAAGGGTGCGCATTTGATCGCATTCCTACATTGTTCCACCGGCTTTGACGCTCGTTCCCTACTCGTCAATCGATTCACTTCCGTGTCGCGGTAAAAATTTCACATTTTCTTCTCGTTCGACTTTACGAAACGTAGTGCTCTGTTATCACTTGATGAGTTATGCGTCGAAATTTTCAATATAACATTATTGAAAATTTCATTTTGTATACTCATTTGTTTCATTACCGTGTTTAGCCAATACATCATCAAATGAATTATTTATAGTAGTTATCCGTTACCAGATTTCACGATCTTTCCCTCCCTAAGTACGTAAATGAAATTCTGATTAATAAACGTAACAATTTTGTAATTAAATATCATTCAAATGTAGGAAAGTTAGGAAAATGAATTGAATTTTTTTGTATTAAAGTTTGTAATAGCGAATGACACTTTAGTACCTTTAGTACGTACTGTGACGATTTACGAGGCGATACTAGCGCCACGCGAGCGCTAACTAGTGTACCACGTAATTTCTTACCTACTTAAACTTTCAACATTTATTTTTTATATGTCTCAAGTATTCGACGTTATCGAATTTTCCCATAAACATTATTAATTTTTAGTAGGGTTTATAAAAGTTACTTTTATAGCAATTAAATAATTATATATTTTTCTATCTAAAGCATTTTAAGTCTCTGAGCAGAGAAAAGAACCTTGTAAATTGATTTAATTCTCTCTTTTGTCGAATAAGCTAGTATTATTTGTCTGACTTGTTAACCGATACTGATGATCAAAAATTAGACACGATGTTTGGTAAAATATTAGAATAATCAAAACAAAAGTAATGAAAATGGAAAGGGGTTTCGACTGGTAAGTCGTAATTTTCATTGGTCAAAATATATTTTTGGGCCACTGTGTCGATCGATAAGGATGCTATAATGCGTGCTCTATCAGAAAGCATTCTTTGCGTGAACTGATAATAGTACGTACGCCATTACGTAACAGTTGCAATGTAGGTCGCACAAATTGTTAGAACGGCGCCGGTTCCAGCGAAAGAAGTCTTCGCTTTTTCTCCGTTCAAAGACTTTTCATACGAACCGTGAAATTTCGTTATACCGTTACTTACATAATTCTACATTCTTCGTTAAAGTATATATATTTTTATCGTGAAAAGATATCTTATTTTATTATCCATTAAAAAGTCACGAAACGACCCCAATAACCGAATCGGTTTTATTAAAAGCATTTATTCGCGAGTGTACTTTTCCTTTGAATAAATTTGAATATCTCACCCCAATCTAGAATTAGTATTGTAAGAATTTTTACTGGAATCTAGATTATTTTCTCTACTGGAAGATTATTTTATCTACTAAATATTATAAAAAGTAGTATACTTGAATGTTTTACATATTTTTGAAAAATAAATGAGTCTATGTAATTATAATTATAATCTAAAAGTTCTAAGAAATTTTTTTCCTTTTAGAGTAAGACAATAAAAAAAGGAGGATGTAAGATGAAAATATCCTGTATCTTTGCTTACAATTAAGAAAAGTGATTTCCTCCGACCGGATGGGCTCGAGACGGTGGAATCTAATCGGAAAACATCTCACGTTGGAGGAAAGTCTCCGACTAACAGTTTAGCGAATGCTCCAACACACATTTTATACTTTCTGCAAATACATTTCTTCCATCTTCATTTAAACGGAATTTCTCTTCGTCACTTTGCACAAACAATAATCGATCCGGGCATCAGAGGAAGAATACTAATAATCTTGGTCTGGGAACGATTAAATGTTACGATACCTCTTTCTTTTATTAGCACATTAACTTTCTGACTCGACGAATGATCCTAACGAAGAATAAAATCATCATCCAGAGGTTTTCTATTTATAATTTTCTAACTAAATTACGCGTAAAACTTCTGCTCACACCATATACTCTATAATACTGCTTACATTATAATATTATATAATATTATTTTTAAATGTATCATCTGCATTAATATTCCTGACAAAATTCAAGTTCCTCGTTCTTCTTATCAAAATTAATTAACTAATAATATCTTTCTGTTCCAAAAGCAATGATTGAATAATAATGAATAAATGTATTTTGAAATTTGTAAAACAATTGTAAATTCGCACACGATCACTCGTGATTAATTAATCTTTGCAAGATTACATCAACTAATATATATAATATCTTAACGTTGTGAAAAAACGGGGCAACGAATTCGGTAGCGAAAAGCAAGAATCATTTCTCTGCTCGTTATCAATCATTCGGTGACTTTTGATGGCTCGTCAGAAGCAACTGAACTCGAAACAACTTCCTCGAAGTCTCGGTCGCCACACGGATGATAATCTGATCGCGAGAGAATTTTGTCGAGACGTGTAAAGACTCACTTCTTTCCCTCGGTCGCTGTGATCGATCTTTTCAGCGAGAGAGGATCGTGCGCGGAAAATGGATCGACAGCGAGTTAATTACGGCACGGGAGAGATCAAGGATCGTGGCCGGTGTACTCGATGGAATTTGGGACAAGTTCACCAGCCAGCCGGAGTTCTAAACGAGCAGAAAAGATAGAAGCCGGCTGCTGGAAGGCGTTCGGGAAGGTCGAAGGTGAAAAGAGAGAAGAACCCGTTAAGCCAGAAAAGTTTCCGCCGCGTGCACGTCTGTTAAATCTTTTTCTCCTTTGCGGAAAAATACTGTAAAAATTTCTTTCTTTGTTCGCGGGAAGATTGAAAGTCTCTTGAAACTCGACGCACGACTTTTCTTTTTAAACTTTCGAACACCTCACGGATCTGAATGGCGAGGATCTTTTCATCCGGTGATTTTTCAGTAGCAAAAACCAGGCGAGTCTAGTAACATGTCGTTCAACCTCATCTCAATATGTAATTAAAATTCCAGCTTCAAGAATGAAATTGAATTTTCAGGTTGTAGGATCATAAACAGACAAACATGAAAAATTCATGTTTCTAAGTTAAAGCGTCTATATTGTTACGGTGAATCGCGGTGTATCACGATTGTTGCAACTCGGTTACGATTGAAATAAATCTCGCAATCCTGACGATTGCCGGCTCGGTGCCGAATGTTAATTAGACGGATATTATGTTATATTTAACGCTGCCGTATCGCCCCTCCACGTTCGATTTTCGCGGAGATACGCGCTGTTAAGTTTCACCGGTTAGCGTGGTTAACATCTTCTCTTAACTCTTGATAGACCTGCGTCGCACTAAATAATTTCAAAAATATTTTATCAATCGATCTCGGTAAGTATGTTTTCGTACCTTCGTATTCGAATATACGTGAATTAAACGATCGAGATATTTAAAAAATGTTATTGATGAAAGGAGAATTTGAGATTTGCTTTCGAGCGAGTAGAAAAACGAGTAATAATCCCGTAGTAACCGATGAATTTATGGAGATCGGTGGCGATAATGGAATTTTCACGGTACGTAAAAGTGGCTGGATAATAATAATCCATCGAGTGTAACGAAGCACAAAACGCCCGGATGAATGAGAGCATATCTCGTTGGACAGAGCAAAAAAACGAAGAAAGAAGACACGTAATTTTCAAACTGTGCGTTAATTATTCTTCGTGATCTTAAAAAAAAGGAAAAAATAAAAAAAAATTAAATCGATTGATATATATATATATATATACATAATTTATTATTAACTTATTTATTACTAACTTTAATTTATTATTAACTTATTATACTCAAGAATTAATTGAATTCATTTTGAAAGTATATAGTGATGGTAAAAAATCTGAATTTAAATCGATCGATAATTTAAATTAATTTACATTTACAAAATTAAATTAATAGTAATAATACAATATTAAATTAATTTACATTTAAATAAATTCTAGGAAGGATGTTCAACTCCCACACACGGATAAATATAGAGATTGAAGTTAAATGTTAAACTTGCACACGTGTATCCTCCACGCAACGCGAACATAAAACTTTCACGTGGCGAATAAAACCGAAGTTCAAAATTCACCGTTCAAATAACGAAATATCAACAATTCATCGACAGTTGTTATTTTCACCGAGTTTTCAAGCGAGAAAATAAAACTTTTCCTCTCGAATTCAACGTGTATAAAATACGTGAAAAGACAATTGCTGGTACAATCAATCAACAACTTTTAGTTGTGTATTTTTCATTTTGACGTAAGATTGAAAATTTTTTCTACAATCTGTACTCGTCACTTGTTAATATTATATAATAAAAAAAAAAAAAAAAAGGAATCGAGAAACGGAGAACGAGTAGCACTTTGTGCTTTTATAATAAAGATTTTTATTATTATTATACATACCAGATTTAAATATCAACTTTTGTCACTAAAGAAATTTGATATCGATTCTCTCGGAACTATTCTCCACCAACGTTCTCTCCAATTACCAAGTATTAAACTTTGTATTAAATTTTGTCAATAATGGCTACCACCAGTTTGTTTCATTAATTTTCTACAATTTCACGAAAATTCCTGAGGAAACTCGAAACTTTGTATACGCAATTACCGACAACAGCCTCGCGATCGAATTCCATTAATTTCCGCTTTATCAATGAAATACTCGAGAGATGTCGGTCGCGCATTAAACGAGCCCGATTCGCAGAAGAAACTCACCGATGCGTGTATCTTTTAATCAGTTTTATTTTGCGTATTACCTTGATTATTTTCTGCGAACGTCGAATGAAATCGTAACCGCTCGACGTAGGAAAAATAATACCGACTCGTCTAAGTCTCAAATAAATTGCTGAAGCATTTGGAGAATCCTTTCACGCGAATAATTCTCGAATATTCAAAAAGTTTCTCCCTTTCTGTTAAACGAGATAACGAATTAAACACGCGAATGAGATTAATAAAACTGAGAAGAATCGAACAAGAGAGATGACAATGGAGGAAGCGAAACACGAAAGATTAGTACATAGCAGTACATCCACTTCCTCATCAGTATTAAATCATGCACGCCGATGTTGCTGACGAGGCAGGAAATTTTCTGGTTTCAAGCACCTCGGAGACAAGTGGCTGTTACGACATCGACCATTTTCGACTGCTTAAATCCAATTAAAGAGTCCTTGCTCTTGTACAATAAATCGTTCACTCTTTTATTAACCGAAAACGCCCAACGAAAGTACTCGTACACGAAATTTCAAGGAAGATCAGTCTTGAAGATCATGGCCGATTTTCGACTTTTTACTCGCCGTATCATTTTATATTTTGCACGTTCATAAGGACAAAAAAATAATAAAAGCGAAATTTCAATTTAATTAAAAATCCCAATGGAAATTTAACTCTAATTTGAAAGATAATCAAATTGAATCGAGATTCGATAGATAACAACTCTCGGCAAATAGTACGTGATATTTCGTGATAATGACGCGTCTGTAATTAATAGAAAATGTGAAACGATCGCGAGTGAAGAATCGATCATGATCCACGTGGCCATGGAATGTGTTAATGGCAGACCGCTATCAGGGAACAAGAGAGCCGTCGTCGAAATTGTGCCAGCAGAAATCGATCGAATCGCGATATACACATACGTGAAACGAGCCTACGAGTTAGAAAGGCAAACGAACGTTAGCCTATATTAGAAGTCACGCGTGAACACCCGTCAATCAAACACAACGTTAATCTTTCCATTGGTTGATGTATTATTTTCACATTGATACGTGCTGAGACGAAATTAACAGATCGTTTATGAGAGATCGCAGAACGAATTCCCGAGAGCATGGGATTCGTTTTGTTGCAGCACCTCGGTATGCACATGCAATGAAAACGAGTCCCATAATTACGAATAGTAACTAGCGTCGCGTACACGCGCGAAGAAGGAGCAATTTTATAAATCGATGGAGATTTCGATACGGCGAATCGTTTGTTTTCGCGAGAGCGCGATGGATTAGCAGAGGAAGAACTGCAAGAGAAAATCGAACAGCCACACGACGTGGCTGTACACCGTTTCCATTCGGATAACCTACTTTCGTTACTCGTCGTATGCACGTATACCACTGCCACGTCTTTAGAGACGTATCATCGTTTCCACAGATTTATGGTTTCGTTGCCGTCGATCTGGCTAGAACCAGAATCTTTATGGTGTTGCACGAAGGGCCGTGATTTGCTTCTGCTCCTTGTGTTTCCATCATACCACGGAGAGAAAAAGATGGATGAAGAAGCGCATCTCGTTCGTAACATCAATCACGGTGCGCGATTTGAGATTCGATGGATTTTTATGCGTATGTGGGAAATTCGGAGGCGCAGTTGTTCTTAAACAGGGGATAAGAGAATTTTTGAAAAAGTGGGGAATTTTTAAAAGTAGAAAGACTTTGGGCAAAGAATTTCCAAAAGTTGGAAGACTTTGAGCAGAGAATTTCCGAGGAGCCAAGGAATTTAAAGAGATCAGCAAATTCTCAAAAACTAGAAAATTCGAAAAAAACAATCTTCGAGAGTCGGAGAAGCCTGAGTCGAGAGTTTCCGAGAGTCGGATAATTCCGAATGGAAACAACAAGGCAAAAGAGAAACACAGAGTGGCTGTAAGAATAATTTTCGAGGTAAACGAATCGATCCATCTTGAATAAATCAGAGCTCGTAAACCGTTCGTACTTCGCACGAAAAACACAGCCGTGAAAAAAAAATACGCGTTCCTGAATAATTGATCGGCAACGAAAATTATAGGTTAAAGAAAGACAGACCTAGTTCTGAACTTTACTCGATAGGAATTAAGCTACACAGCACATATGTTTCCTGTATCTGGAACTATTAATCACACTCACGGTTGAACCGTCGAAACGAGAAGTTTACTATTGTGAAAATAAATTTCACAAGGAGGGACCAGGGGCTGGCAATCATTCTCCATAGTGAGAGAGAAACCAGAAAAATTTCAATATAAATCCAGCGTCTCTATTCTCACACATGAACAAGTGGCAATATCACGCAGATCCAATCACGGTATATATCATGACGATCATATGACGAAATCATAATGCTAAAAACCTTCAGAAAATTAATCACTTTCCTAAAACCGTTCTCATAAATAAAAAAGAAAAAAAAAAAAACATCTGAATCTGCAGTTCTCACGAATAAACTACAATTCTCCCAATACCAATGCTTAATAATCGCGATATGATTATGATTGTGATTGAATCGCTGGCAAGTTAAATTTTAATCGTAAGACTGGGCCTGCTTTTCACTTTCCGACGTCGACAACGATCTTTCCTCGCTTACGAAACAGAAACTGCCTGCACTCTATGAGAAAAAGAGAAGAGAGTATATAACGAGAAGAAGAGAAAGATTATGTTAATTGTCGCGGTGTTGCTAACTTTTCCGCAGGGCGGAAACGATGGCGGCGCGATCGATCGCGAAAGATGGAATTCTGGAGGAATTAGGGCCGATGTTAAAACGTTGAAAAGGAATTCTCGCATGCTATCGGACGTTCCGTTCGCGGCCGTGCTCAACATTACTCACGTAACGTCCTTTCGGATGGTATTAATGCGTGTTACGTGATTCGATCATGCACAAGGAACTGGTGCTACGCGAAACGAGAATTGAGTTTGGTTTACTGAAAGCTAAGTTGCTATGGTATTGATAGCAGCAGATCAGGGATATATTTGGAATTGTTCTATTAAACACTTTAAAAAGTAGTACACTTTGGACGTCTTATTCAATAATCTTTTATCGTTTTGGTTCAAGTATTTTTCCCGCCTTCGTGCGATACAAACTGATAAAACAGTTATATCTCGTAAATAATTTATTGTCTGACTCATCATTTAAAGATTTCCAGCTTAGCGTATCGCTTGTTTCAAACGTCTTATCAGAACTTTTTCTGTTTTTTTCATTGATTTTCCTTTCACAGTCAGACATTTTTTAAGAGTTCTACAATTTTGTACAACGACGTAACGTTTTTCACTCGTCCTAAATTCGCTTTTACTCATTTCCAAAATTGCGAATCTTTGTGAGGACAATTTTGTTAATTTTTTTATATCCAGAACAGATTCTTTGGATTTCGAAATATCCACGAAATATGTACCCAAAGAAAGTAAAGAGGAGCTTATGGAAGTGAAATAATTTAGAAGCTCGCGGGGAATTTTTATGCTGCACATTTTTGGTTGAATTTCTGTTTAAACGAGTATGCAAAAATCCAATAAGCTCCGCGCGTTGGATTTTCACTTTTTATGGGTTTTCATAGGTGGCTGTGGAAAGAGAGAAGGTCGATTTCAACAGGTGGGCTTTCTACGTTACGCGAGGAACAGGTAAATGAGATGGAAAACGGGGAAAAGATACAATCACTCTAATAAACGAACTCTAATCCGATAGCACTAATTAACCTAAATCAACCGGTAATGTAACCGAAATGATTATTTCTGTCAGAACGAAAATTTCTACACGTGCGCGATTAACATAGATAATAGACTTTATCTAAAATGATCTTTTTAAATATAAAAATCATTCATATAATTTCAAAAACAAATTGACGACAAATTTTTGTAATTCTTCTATCCATTATGCAAATAATTCATCTAGAAGCATACAAAAGTTGTTCAAAAATTCTCAGAATTATTACAAGCCTGTCTTATTTATAATTTTAAATATTTCTCGCGACTCTGGCAAACGTAGCTTAGATTTTCTCAATTCTGACAAACAGAAATCCATTTTCGTTCGCGGCCCTAAACATTATACTTTTAAATTTTCACGCACAATTCTAAATTCCGAATAATTTATACCTTCTAAATACCTAGGTACATGGCTGTTTGGTGTAACACTGATCGCGGTTCCGTGAATAGTTTAATATGTATCTTCTGATACAATAAATGGTACCGTGATTCACGACGATACATCTGTGTTGCGTATGTGCTTTCACGATTACTATTACTATCGCGAGTAAACCGCAACGACCGTTTCCAACGTATCCCTCGCACGATATTCACTTTCATGCTCATGATAAATATTGCCTTCGAATTTCGAATCTTCGGATACTCCGATCTTGCAGCATCGAACGAATTTACGCCCGAGAAACAATTCATTCTGCATCTATCGTTGGGAAATTTAAATACTTTCAAACAGAGAGATTTATCGTTATCGAGTCTCTAAATTGTACTCGATATTTACATATTAAAAAATAATAAAATTATATACATGTAAAATATGTATACGTTATCACTGAATTTCTGTCGTGTCAAAATTTCATTTCGATACATTAAAATGGCAATAAATAAGCGTGTTTACGAGGAGCGTAACTGTGCTAACCGTGACCTTCAAAAAATAGTGCAGTTTGTAAGGTATCATGCTATTATGAAAAACGGCCATTACTACGCCGACTAATTCGATCAATGAAGGGAATGACATAACGTCGTGGTCACATTATCGATACAACGAAAAATAAGATAAACGAATATTCACTCGTATAATGATCTACGAGCAGCCTGGTTGTTTATAGATCGAAATAAACCTCGGCTATTCGAGAGGTAATCATTCGAACTGCAAAGTCACGCTTTATTGCCTTTTTGTATGTTCTGATAGGGACGTGTATTGCAATAGAAATGTTTCCAGATTATTATCGAGACATTTACAGAATAATTAATTGTGTCGTTTATTCTTATTGTATGTATGTATAATATTTATTATAATTGAACGAGAATTAATAAGAGAAGACACAACACCGCGAAAGCTTAACTGTTATTTTAATAAATGTCAATTTTAGTAACAATTATATTCCACCTGGAATGTTCCAAATTAAATCACATATATTGTAACACTATCAAGATTGCCGCAAATAAAATTTGCAATTCTATTTCCAAATGGAAAAAACTTCAACGAAAGTAACACTGAACCTAACCTGAGGTCATCTGTATCTGTTTACAAGTAGCACACAGACACTGCTACATTATGTATCCCTCGGTAAAAGTAGTTTGCACAAAATCATGCGGAAAGACAGCGCGTACATATACTGACATGGAATGTGATAGCGTGAACCCCGAGACTGGGAACGTGGTGAGAGTACGGGAACTTGGACAGCCGCCAATTTATACAACATCCAAACAGCCCGGCTACGAGGATTTTGCTCCTTTCGAGTTCTTTGACTGATCCAGCGCAAAATAGATGCCGCGTAACTTACATTCAACGCTAATTCTTGGAAATGAATCGCAATCCGATTTCATTCTAATTCAGACAGAGAATCCAAATATGTATATATTTTTTCCTTGACGATTATCAGAATCATTCATCTTGTGCCATATCGACAGCGCAAGAATTAATAAAACGTGGCTGTGCTGAAAATTTGAATTTGGCGCGCCAATGGCACCCACTCTATTTTGTCCTGATGCTAATTGTCAACTGCAATATTAAGAAGATTTACAACGAAAATATTGCTTAACACTGCTATGTTTTCAAAAATGGTTGAAGATAGTTAAAGTTGGAGAGAAAATCATTAACCTACATAATCACCGAATATATTGTATTTTATATTTGTAATTTGATATTACTTACTACGTATTCTGTTTAACAATTGTCAGAATTATCATTGTATGTTTTTCTGTGTAATTTTTATTCTTATTGTTACATTCGCAATCTAGCCTAATTAAATCGGTACGGATCAGGTTAGGATACCGATTAAAGTCAACATACGTACATAGTGACGTATGACAAGGCAGACAGGCAGGTATACGCTTTCTAGTGAAAAATTCTAGATACGCGACAGATAAATGTGATTTACGATTCGCTATTTGATCTGGCAGTCAGGTGGAAACCGAAGGTAAAGCTAACGACCTAATTCATCTTCATTTGTTTGCCAGTAGTATTACGTACTGACAACGTATGTAGAAGAAGCTACCTGTTAAAGCAAAAATTCTACTACAGAGAACCTAGAGAAACCGCACAATCAAGTTAGTATACGAAAGGAGGAATTCAATTTGTCCGGATTTTCCTGGAAGGGATGGATAACCAAGCAGAAACGTATAGTATGATTTCGATTCGAATAGAATTAACGTTCAATACCAACAGTAGTGTATAATACAGATTTTATAATAACGTACGTTTAATATTAGCAAAAGATTCGTCGTCCTTTCATTAACACCAAAATTAAAAGATTCTTTAAACACATAGACAAGAAAAGAAACATTGACAAAAAAAAAAAAAAAAATAGAACACACTCTTAATACGATAGGACACGAGTGCAAGTGCAAAACGTACGTGTTTACTTGTTGGCAGATCTCTCTCTAAGTTTCCATCGATAGTCAAACTTTTTGTGAAATTCCACAGAGTCGCACAAACACATACACGCACGAACGTACGTAACCTTAATCGCGTATGAGAGGCGACATGTGAGTTCATTGACAATGCACGCACAATCTGTGCGGCAATATGTGCACGATTTGACAGGCAGGAGAAAACCTTAGTGAAAACACGCGGACGTACCCAAGTAAACGTGTGATATTCTTACTCACCGAAGGCAATTCCTCGAGGCAAATGAACCGACGAGCGGCGATATCCTTTCCGGGGGCCTTGGGAAACTAACCAAAAATCGTCACACCGTGAACGAAACGAAACCAATCACGACACTGTATCACTCACTGAAATCCGCGAACGGCGCGCGACCCGATGACACTTTCCGACGCGCGATTTTACGACTATGAGATTTCGTCACGTCGCGCGTTTTCTCAAGAAACAGTATAAACGCTCATATTGCTGCTTCGCAGAGTGAATTACCAGCTCTTCCCTCTCTGGTCAGCAGCGATGGGCGTGGTTTAACGCCGTCGTCGTTCGAATGCTCACGGACATGCACGAGCCTCTCTGATTGGTAAACCGGCGGTTCAATTCACATCTGAGCGCAAAATTTTCGACGAATAGGATTCGCGCGTGTAATTTGAATTTAATATCTGTTACAGCGCGCGATCAATTTCTGTAAAGTGAAATTCAATAATTGATGTTATTTTGTGATGTCAGAGAGCTATAGGTTATGTGAATTTGCATTTTGTACGAAAATATTGACATAGAACTCATTTTCTTATAAAATACAAATTTCTTATATTTGCACATTGTACTCTTATATTTTATATTTTATAAAGAAATCATATATATTATATATTCTATATACTAATAAAAATACATAAGATACTAGTTATTGTATAATTGATCGTAAAACAGATGCAAAACTATGAAAAAGAGATAACCTAGAATAGGAATTGTAATTCTTCATGACTATTATTTGGAATACCTAATCGTCATCAGATTTATCATCGATATTACAACTGTTTTCAATTAACAATTCTATTTTACAAAAATATTAAATGACGAATGGTATTTACAAATTTATATAAAATTTCTGCATGTAACGAATGATACGTTTGGAGCAACATAAGTATTATTGATATTTGTCATTCTTATAAGAATTTTAACAAATTAATTATTTGAAATGTTTCATTTACCTTGAACAAATATTCTTCAGTCATCCTTTGCTATTTCACAGCGTTTATCAATTATATTTTGTAACAATTTAAATTAACACGTTATCAATAGCAGGTTCAATAATTGAACGTCATCAATATGGCGGAGAAAAGGATTTTGGCGCGAAATATTGAAAATATACTTTTAATAATATTTTCTACGATTAATTAATTAAATGAATTATTTGCGTTTTAAATACTTCATTTGATAATATATTGTAGGAAACAAATTATCGCTTACTTGAAATCAAATAAAGTTGTTACTGATCATATCGGATTTGCACCACTGTGAATAGAACTTTACAATGTCTCCAAAGAGTTTTTGATGTATTATGTCAATTTAGTAAAATATATTTTATAAGTGATAGTTCTTAATACGAATGACTATGCATTCACACGTACTCCCAAATAAGGTATAATATTATTTTAAACAAAACTATATTGATTATATTATATAAAACAGAAATGTACACGTAAGCCATGCTTATTCAAATATAACCTGTACCAAGGACAATATTTATCTAGAAAATGAACATGAATATTCATGTATCATAATGATTGTCATATTATTTTTGCAATAAATTTCTATATTCTATTTTATCATACAACTTATATTACAATTTTGATTGAGAAACAACTAATTGCATTAAATATATTTTTTATATTTGTAGTATTTTTTAAATAAATATGTGTATTTTTTGTAGAGTGAAGATGAGATGACGGTAGAAGAAAAATGGAGGTAATATCGACATTAATATTGAAATAATGAAATATTATATATTTAAGATATATTTTTAATGTATAAATTTCATTTAATTTTTCAGGGTACAACATATAAAAATGCACGAACAACATCTGGGACATGAGTCAATGCATGCAGAAATGTTGCTTATTTTGTTAGGAACTTTGTTAGTAGCACAGATTATATTAGTTGAATGGAAGAAAATACATTATAAGTCATATCAGGTAAATAAAAATTAATTTCCTTTAGTATTAATATATAAATTTCAATTTGATACATTTATACATATGGAATATATTTTTTTAGCTCGTTACTTTAATTGCTATGTGGATTATTCCATTTGGATTAAGTTTAAGAAATCATTGGTGGAGGTTTATATTTCTGTGGTTAGTAACATCTTGCATAACAGGATTAATAGTAAGAAAGGCTGTTCAAAAACCTATAGCAGGTACAACACCAAGGTATGCATATTTTTGTCAATTATAGTTTGTATATTATTATAAAATTAATAATTCATTCAATCTTTCTTTTTTTATAGATTGGTGTACAAATGGTTTCTCTTTATTTATAAATTAAGTTATATGTTAGGTATAATAAGTTACATCATAATGTTAGCCACATTTTTTGGTTTACATTTGGTGTTTGAAACTAAGCCACAAGTATGGATGGATTGTGGTTTACTTTTGTTATTTTATGGGCTTTATTTTGGTGTATTGGGAAGAGATGTTGCAGAAATATGTGCAGATAAAATGGCTTCACACATCGGAGTATGTATAGAGTAATCAAGTATAGATGTATGCCGATGTATGTCAATTATATAGTGCAATATATTAAATAATTTACAGTATTATGTGCCAGGCCATATGCCAACAAGAACTTTAGAACCTGGTGTGTGTGCAGTATGTGGAAATAGACTTTTAGTGTCAGAAAATGAACCTGGTGTTATTGAAAACACATACAAACTTAGTTGTGAACACGTGTTTCATGAATTTTGCATCAGAGGATGGTGCATCATAGGAAAGAAACAAACGTGTCCCTATTGTAAAGAAAAGGTTGATCTCAAGAAAATGTTCTACAATCCGTATCCTTTTAACATAATAATTAATTCGCAATTACCTGGTTTCTTCAATATATATCTTATATATACCTTAATAACGTGTAAAGATGGGAACGACCTCATGTTTTGTACGGTCAGTTATTAGACTGGATCAGATGGTTAGTTGCTTGGCAACCGTTAATTTTGCTTCTCGTTCAAGGTATCAATTGGGGCCTAGGCCTCGAGTAAGTAACAATTGCAATAGGATAATTGAATTACATTTAGAACACCGTTACGTTTCTGTAAAACTAATAATTTATTCATGTAAACAAGTATCTGTTTGTATTTTTCTACAAATAGCCGCTATTTGTTATTTGTAACAACGAATTCTATTAGGAGTATACATAATTCCAGTCCATTTTGTGATTAAGGTTTAAATCCAATTTCGATACCAATATTACATTCAGGTTGCAGCGTTTAAATAACTTATTTTATATGGTTAGAACATTTAGTCACTATAGACGATATAAAATGTGATTATTCCTGTGTGATGTTTACACACCGTTTATGTAACACTTAAAAACAATTCTTCCATAGAACGTTCTTTTTCCACTATGTATATGAAAGTTTTCATATTCTCGTTTAATTAATTCTCTGTGTAAGAACAATCCATCTTTCCAACTACGTGACGTTCACTAAACAATGTATTTTAATTTAAATATGCATTTTCAATATATGCATATGAATCACGATTATCCGAATTAACTGAGATTTATTATAGCGCAAACGTAACAAATAGTTCTATATTTTCTATAATTAAAATATAGAAAAATATTAAATTAAATAAAAAGTATTGACAATATAAAAAATCCTATTCTGATTTTGTATTTTAGGATTAAAATATATAATATGGAAAATTAAAAAATAGTGTGTGGATACTTTGCTTTGGAAGAAGTTCAATTCGGATAATCTGCATTGAAATATTTGATTGTATAATATGTGTAGAAGTATTCTGAATTGATGTGGGAATGATAGGAACTTATCGTGTCATTTCTTTTATCATTCCACTTCCTCAGTCAAGCTAGTCAGTCTAAGTTTTCATTTTATATAAGAAAAAGTTGTGTTGCATGTGGTACTTGTTGCTAATTATAATTCTTTCCAAAGGTATGCACTAATTACGTTAATGAGATCCTTTGTCAATTTTTAAAATTTTAAACTTACAACAATGGTATTAGAAAATATTTAGATATTTCGCAAGAAAAAATGGCTTTGATAATTATAATTGAGTAAACTTCGTTGTGTCAGAGAAAAGAAATTTCATTTAATAAATTCAGGATTCAGATAGATAGGTTATTAAGAAATATTGAATACGAGTTTTTTAGAAAGGAAATCGCGATTAAAATTAAATTTTTTGTGATATTTCTATAAGTATTACTATGCATATATATTGCATTTTTATTCCGTAAATTTTTATTTCTACTGATAACACAATTTGAGAAGAAAAAATACTGGAATAGAGCAAATAAATTAATTTTTTTATTTTAACAGACTCGTGATTACACCTTGTATTACGCACTTGATAATTCATGAATTTTTATAGACTTTTGGAACAGAGATTTTTTTATGATTACCAATAATTAATTAAAGCAGGTTACTCAGCTAGAAAGAGAAAAAAAGAAAAGAACTTTGATTTTAACGGGAAGAGTTGGTGCGTATCATCCTTATTAGAATGATACACGAGACTTATGCAAATTAAAACTGTACAAAATATTGTACTATTGTAAAATAAGAACATATATTGTACAAAATGATTCAATTTTCATATACACATATTTCTTTCTTGTTTTTCATCGTTTCTTTTTACATAAAAAAAAAAAGAAGAAAAAATGAAATAGAAACGAAAATTGTAAATACATCTCGGTGGAAAAATAAATACAAATTGTAAAAGATTTGAAACATAAAGAAACGTTGTTCCACAATAAATGATGTACAAAAAGCATATACGAAATTCATGTAAAATTTATTTATCATCAATAAAGATTATAAAACAGTCGATCTCGATAGGAACTGTTAACAATTAGAATTTACTTTTTTTTAACGTTAGATTTCTTTTCTTTTACCATTCTCCATCTGTAATCTCTCCTCGGGTTATAAATGATTATTATTATTGTTATTATTATTACTTCCATACGATTAATCGAACAGAGAACATTTTACTTTGGCTAAAAGAAGGTTTTTTCATTAATTTTTTCCCTGGTTTTTTATTTTCGAATTTTTCCAGACTGCCGGACGATAGTGACAACGGAAATGCGAATACAACGAGACTAGGGGTCGATATACATTAAAAAACACTGTAAATCCTTCATCGATGCATCGTTAATAATTACGTGTTGTAATTATTCTTCTTCACCAAGAAAACCAACGGAATGAAAAAAGAATTGTTATAATCCGGCTTCATTGATGCAAAGATCGGACAAGGTGTAAAAAAACGGAGGACACGCTTTTAGAGTCGAAGTTTTGCGGGCTTGAAAGAGAGAGAAATAAACAGTGAGAACTCTGTCAGTGATGTTACTAAAAGTTTTTAATTAATCTCTCATCGTTACTCGTTTATAGCAAAAAACAACGTTTTTTATCACATCACGCATTCGTAGGTACTATTATTTCGGACTTGTAGCGAGAGCACCGGATACTTTTGAAGATTGCAGGAGAAAAACCTGATAAATACTGTGAAAGCTCATGTACATAGTTGAGAATGAAATCAATTTGCTGGGACCAATTGATTGACAAAATTTTGTAAAAAAAAAACTATCAACTATTAACACTAGAATCACCGATGACGAAAGCATAGTGAAACATTTATCTGAGAAATAATGAAATCTCGAGGAATAGAAAAAACGTTTCTAGTATGAATGAAGAACACAAGGCTTTTATTTACACATATTTTGTGAAATATTACTTTCTAAAAATACACCATTTGTAAATTTATAAAATCATTATGTAGAGTTACTATGTATAAAATTAACATGACTTGGTCATCTTGACTACTCTGGTAGTTCTAGTGTTAAGCTAGGTAGTTAGATAAGCAATATTTATATATATATATATTACGGAGAGTGTTACGATTTTTGATTGAAATTCTTGCCTTTTGTGCGAAAGAATGGAGAACGTGACTTATCGTGTTCTTCCTCTGCAATCTTTGCCTACAATGTATAACGTATATGTATATATATATATATATATATATGTATATATATATATATATGTATATGTATAGAAATATTTATTTATACACTTAAATCTAAAAACCTCTTGCTATTGTCATGAGGAAGAAACTGTACGACAAGGTGAGAGAGACAAGAGGTGTGTGATGAAGAACATTTACAATTATTAAAAATAAAAAGAACCGATCTTATTTACTCGAACAAAATAGACACGACAGAGGTTTGGTGAGAGAGAAAGAGTTTTGTTTTTTTCTTTTTCTTTTGATTGGGTTCAGACGCCACGAATACGATGGGAATACATCGGGATGGGTCAAAGGGTAGACAATCACAAACACGGGGAAATTTTATAGATATATTTATTGAGTACTTAGCGTGTAAGAGTATAGAATATATGTTACCCTTATCAATTAAATATCATTACATGGTAATCATTATAATAATGATGTAGTCTTTAAAATAAACCTCGCGCGGACAGGTTTGCGCGCGTGTTTTTGCTTGTTCTTTTTCTGTGTGTTTCTTTTTCATCTCTTTTGTTTGCTCTTTCTTTCTTTCATTTTCTTCGTCTTCATTTTGTTTGTGTGTGTATGTGTGTGTGTGTGTGTGTGTGTGTGTGTGTTTTCTTTTTGTCGAAGAGTTATTTACATAATGATCGCAATTAATTAATATATATGTACAATCGTTGACGAAAGGACAAGAACGGAAAAACAGTGCACAGAGAGAAAAAACGGACGAACTGCAAAAATTGGCGTCCCCATAGAACCTTCCTCCGAGTTATACACACTTTCTTTTATCAATCCATGTTCCGCGAATCTACTTGAGGAAGGAATCATTGTTCGAAATTTTTTTCTCTTTTTTCCTTTTTTCTTTTTTCTTGCTTTCACGTCGCTTTCTATCAACCGTACTCTGTACGAAAGTATAAAGGGCGCTATTATCGAGGTGACTGAATGATGGCGTGGCTCATTTTCTCTGTATGAAACTATCGCTATATGTATATTGATAATTTGCGGACAACTCAAAAA
>NW_025109339.1:1000910-1043039 GCF_011392965.1 Frieseomelitta varia
AAAAAAAAAAAAAAAAAAAGAAAAGAAAAGAATGGCATCGATGTCGCGTATGTTCGATTCGCTCGACTCCTTTGTTCTTTTACGATCAGTAGAAAAAGCCACGCACGTACAGTTACTCACGAAAATATTCAAACACTTATGAATATTATCATGCTGCATAGAACATTTTGAAATTTCTGTTCAACATCGTAGTGAAACTTGATTATCGTGATCATATTGGTCAAGTTTGAAATGAATCTGTATTTAAACAGTCAGTTATAATCAATTTTCGATAAGACCGTCTCCAAATCTTATCATTCGTTTAAAATGGCAATTCACGTTGTATACGAATTATTTTTTATCGCCCATACATTTTCAGATTGGTTTTAAATTTTACTAACATGACATTATAATAGTCGTTTCTCATTACAGTTCATGAAATTTCAAAATATTTTACATAACACAAAATATATGTATATTTTTCCAAGATAGGCGATTCGAATATTTTCGTGAACCACTGTATGTATGTATGTACGTACACACACATATGTATATATATATATTGTACGTATTCACGGAACACACGCAGTAGTAATCGATAAATGTCAACGAGATTAAAACGAGAAACAGTAAAAGAAAAAAAAAAGGGAGGGGGGGAATAAAGTATTATCGAGTCTCGGTTTCAACGACGTGCAGTTCTGTATGTGCATATGTACAAAAAGACACAGCGACACGTAAAAATTAATTAATCTTGCTTTCCTTTTGCTTTTTGCGTGTCGCTTGCAAAGAAAAAAAGAAAAAAAAAAAACAGGAGAAACACAACGAGACACCGATCACGAACAAATATGTACCATGTGTGTTTCTTCTTAAACGCAGCGAGGTTCTTCGAGAATTAAGGAAAGAAATGTAAAAAAAAAAAGAAAAGAAAAGACTCGCGCACGACTTGTTCCTTCCGGCTATAGTCTCAACACAACTCATAATATGTTATATATTAATTTACTATATAGCTCTGGCTCGCTCATCGCTCATTCATTCGTTCGTTCATTACGAACGTTCCTTTCTCTCTCTCTCTTTTTTTTTTTAACCTGATATACATACGCACTCTTGCACGCTATTTTATTCTGTCTCTCCCTCTCTTTCACTCGTTACACGCATTTAGATATATCCTTTTGCCTCATTTTTTCTTCTCTCTCTCTTCCTCTTTAAAGACATACACGATAGTTACGAAGTATTGCTTTCTTTTAGTCGTGTGCCGATCGCGGTTCGCCCTCCAAACATAGTGGACGGCGAAGATTCGTGTCGAGCGTAACAATAATTAATTTTCGCACCTCGTCACAGGGATCACAGCCTCCGTAAGAATTCTGCGGAATCTCCGTTATTTTACACGCGCGTATAGATTGCGATGACTTGTCTGCTTCAACGATAAACGATTGATTTAATTTTAAGTTGATAGCTGTATTGTGTGTATTATTTGACAATTTCTCAATTATATTTCTAACGCTACGAAGGGAAGATTTATTCGGTATATATAACTAAAATTTAAAATGTTTAAGTTTATTATTTATTACTTTGGACGAAAAATTATTATTTTGATAGTGTGAGAAAAGTTATGATTGTGATACAATGAATTTTGCATATGGTCTTGATTGATATTATGTAACTTCTGTTCGTCACTTGGAAGATGATATTAAAGACGGTCGAAGAGATAAAATGAGTGTATAATACTCAGTATTACTCAGTATTATCGAGTTTTTGATTTTAATGCCACTTTGTGACTAAAAAGGAATATATAAAAAGGAATATAAAACACCTCGGAAGGTGGACAATACAGTGGCTTTACAACGAGGATGTAATTGATTTGACAAATTTCTGTGTTAAAATTTGAAATTTTTGTAAGACGAACAATATTTTAATATTCTGATGTTCCTCTATCTCCTTCTATAACATTTTAATGTTCTGACATATTTTTAAAAATTGCAATTGACGAGCATAGAAAAAATATACCCTCCAACTCCAAAGTTGAATAAAAGAGCAACGCCAAGAGCAGGGCCAATTTATAATATATAAAATATTAAAATTACTTGTCTACACGCAAAAATCAGAACGTATGTCTCATTCAGATCTTTTAAAAATGTAAAACTTCGCGATTGTAATCACGAACGTTCGTAAAAGTGATACGATCTGTAGACGAAAGTTTCCTCCAAGCTTCGAACAGTACCGTTTTTGTTATCAAATGGCATTTTTATTTTTGAAAAGCAGAATTCTCACGGCGTTGTATCGCTCGAAGGTGACCATGCGCTAAGCGTAAAGTTAACTCGAATACACAGACCTTCAATATTTCCGTTGTTCCATTTCTCTCATCTCTTTCTCCTTACGTATCGTTTCGCGTTACAGACGAGTACACATAGAAAAGTGTTTTTTTTTCCCCCTGACGTGGTATTTGTCGGCTCTTTCATTTTTTTAGAGCTCACACATACCACGTACGTGTGTTGCATGCTGACTATCTAAAACACTATTACATTGCGGATGGCAGGTAACGGCGAGTTAATGGACAAATCGGACAAGCATCGTCTTCAGTAAATACTTTGTAACGTCCTCGAAGAGAGAAACGATTGTCAAAAAGAAAATTTAGCGAACGAATTTAGTTTGATTGAAATGAGTAGATACAGATCCGATCCACGTCAAAAATCTCAACTTCACGTAGTTTCTTCGAAACAATTCCCACGAGTTTAATCTGGATTTCAGAATTGTACATTAATTTCTTCGTTTGTAAACGTTTTTGAAACAAACTGATGCTTGAAATTTAACAAAACTTACGTCTGGAAATGAGCAGTTATTTTTATTTCAATTGCGGGAGGGACATGAAATTAAAAATTTGAGAAAGTATTCTCGACGTTAGTTGTTAACATTGTAACGACCAGTGACGCGACTATGGCGTCACATGATTTTCATCAATTACAAAAATTACTTTCGAAAATAATCGATCGCTACAGCGTTAACGCAGCTCGGTTCGAAGAAACTACGAAGTTCCATATACCGCTACTAAAATATAAAAATACAACGAGAGTCGAGCTCGAGGCTGTTCATGGCCATGAACGCTGAGAAAACTTGGGAAATGCAGGATCGAATGTAAAAATTCCGCTGTAAAGTTCGTGTACTTGTGGGAAATATCGAAAAATCGGTGGATCACAGACTTGTGTGGATATGCCTCGTGTGTCTGTGCCTTCGGGCTCTCGTCTCGTCGTCATTTCCACGAAACAAAAAATCGCGATAGCGACCCCATTGGCGCGCTAGAATGCAGTCGATTCGACGATGGAGTCGGAAATGGAACTGTCGGACAAATGAAAACGAAACGGAACGAAAGTGATCATTGGTTACGCTCGAATTTCGTACGCGACGATCAATCGTTAATTGATCTGAGGAAAATAAAAAAGAAAAAGAAGACAAGAAATAAGAAATGAAAAGACGACGCGCCAGCCATTTTTGGCCATCACTTTCCGTTACTTCGTAGAAAAAATGCACTGTTCTTACAACGTGGACGCGAATCTACTTATACTTTTTGCGTGGGTTTTGCGACACACTGGCTATACACAACGGATATGTACAGCGGCTTCTTTTTTTTTTTTCTTTTTTACTTTTCGTTTATCGTTTTAAAGGTTCACTAGCACACAAGTCTTTTAACACCGTTTTTTCTTTTTTTTCTTTCTTTTTTTTCTCTTTTTTTTTTACTAAAAATCCCACGGTTCTTTAAACTCGTCCTAGCGTACGTTTACTTTGTTAATTATGATTATGTATGTGTATCTTTTACTTTTATTTCGTTACTTTGCTTTTAAGTCCACGGCATACAACTACCCGGAACACAACGTGGTGTGAGCGACGTGGCTCGCACGTTGGCTCGCTATTTTTCTCTATTTTTCTTTTCCTTTACGTTTACCTTTATATGTATACGTATTATATCGCGTTATCGTTTCACCTTTCTCTCGTTTTTCTTTACTTTCTAATTCAGCTTCTTTCTTCCTACATCGTCTTGCTTTCCTTTCTCTCTTCTTCCCACCTCATCCCTCCCACCGAATACTTCGCACCTCATTTCAGAAACCACAGAGACTTCTACTCTTCACCTCTTTTTTTCTTCTTCTTCTTCAATTAACCCAATACCGACAAACATCGACGAGTTCAATTTAGAACTCTCTTATTTAAATAGAGAGGAGGTGTGTGTGTTGCTTCATTTTTTTTTTTTCTTTTGTCAAAAAGAGAGATTCTTCGATTACATCTCGATGGGGCGTAAGGGTTGATTATTTTTTTTTCCACGGGGACCATCCCACAGACACACGGGTTACATAGGACATCTTTGACGACACAATTCAAAAAATAATTTTTCATTTTTAGTAGAAAGATAGGCGGGGTATTTTTTTTTCCGTACAATAGTATATTATATCGTATTAATATTATTTTCCTTCTTTTTCTTTATTAGTTATTACTATTATTATTAGTATCAGTATTATCATACCGTTATTACTATCATTATTACGTTATTATTATTATTATTATTATTATACCGTTATATTATTATTATCATTATCATATTATTATTATTATTATTTTATTACTATTATTATTATTATTATTATTATTATTATTCCACCTGGACATTATTTACCCCGATGTACTAATCTCGTCACGCCATCTCTTTACACGTCTATTGCTCGTCTCGTTACATCACGTCACGCGAACGTACTGACACGAGAGACATTTAAAATACAACGTAACAAATTCCACGCCGGATTATAGCATTTCAATGCGACACGCAAACCTTTTCTTCTTTCTTCCTTTTCTTCTCCTCGTATCTATCAAATCTATTTACAAGAGTTTCCCCCATCTTCCGTTTCCTTCTGTGATCTTCCGAAGAACAGCCTCGAGTTTCGGCTTCCCTCTTCGTTTCTTCCAGGTGGACATGACGACCTCCTCGACGACAGGCAAACGAGGGTGAACATGCGCGTGAACCTGAGTCTAAACTTAATCCGATAATCCCCGTTCGTTTTACTCTCCCCGTTTTACTCCCGCATTTTTTCCCAATCGGTTCCAATCGGCAATCTTTCTCCTACGTATAAATGAGTGTAGGTGTCTCGCGTGTTGTTCGTATATGTTGTACGTGTATATTCTGTATAGGTGTGTCGCGTGTTTGGTACACACGCGCACGCCCATTACACGCGTGTGTACATGTATACATATATATATATATATATATATATATATGTATACATATATATATAAGCATTATCGACAGTTTCCACTTAAGTTTACCGATTTCTTTATATATATATATATATATATATATATATATATATATATATCATATCATATTATGTATCATATATATATATATATATTATCTACACATTACGATTACTCGAGTAGCTATATGTACAATCGCACGCCTCGCACTAGCACACCATTTTGCGTCATGTTAAAAATATCTGCTGTATATTTTGTTGCATCGACGTATTTCTATTCTCTCTTCTCTCTTTGTTTCAATTTTTTTTTTTCTTCCTTTCTTTCGCCTTTTTCGTTCGTTCGCAGAATCGATCTATAGGTCGCGAAGAAGAAGGTATCGTCGTCTCTTTTGCATAAATATAATCCCTTCTAAGAGAACGAAAACGCCTCCTCGAACGTGCACGTCTCGTTAGACCCTGTGTTGCATCGATACGCCAAGCTCCGGATCGATCGATCACTCTGAACGAGCACGAGATTGTACCCTCTTCCCTCTGTGTACGCACTCGTCCTCCATCTCTCCCTCTCATCATCACGGACGGCACCTTAAGTTCACGCACCATAGCTTCAAAGTCTCTTTGATTACCAATTACTTGATCACCAGTCGGTGACCAAGCCTTCTTTCTTTCTTTCTTTCTTTCTTTTCTTTCTTTTCAGTGACTAGCTGAATCTCTGGACACCAAGTTACACGATGGTTTCTCTCCGGACATCTTCGGATCGCGCTGCCGACGAAAATAAACGATTACGAACACGATTGAATCACAAGCGACGCTATTATGGCACACCGAGCGGGGTTTTTGCTACACACGAAACGAAAGACAGCACACAGCGTCACTGATCGAGAAGATCTCTTCGTTCAGGCCCATTTTTTTTTGTTTTTTCTTTTTTTGTTTTTTCTTTGTTTCTTTCATCCACGAGTGCGGACGAGAAGAGGACAGAGAGAACGATCGGGGGAGGGGAAGGATGATTTAGAGGATAGACGGGCACGTATGTATATACGACGAGCCTTCGAACACACGAGGCTCGATGGAACGAACGTTAGTCTTGTCTCTCTTCAGTGTTCTTTCGGTACGTTTTTTGTTCTGTTTCTCTTTCGTTCTTTGTCCGCGATTCACGTGGGCGCGTGAATCAAGTCCCAAACGGCGTCACGATCGCGCGTCACATCCTCGAATCACGAGTCGTGCCTGTGGATCCTGTTACGCCTGTTGCCGCTCTTTCTTCGTTTCCTCTTCGTGTCACGCGTGAACGCCACGTTGCCCGGGTCGTCGGCTAACTGCGGGTATCTATGAACACTGTGAATGTCCACGCCTTCGTAGCCGCTCACTGTGCCCCTGCTGATCAGCTCGTCCTTCTCCTCTTTGGACCAGTCGCCCCTACCTTGGAAACCAGCCATCACCAACTGCTTCTCTATCTCCCAGGCTCTCTCCACTGCTCTCTTGTGGGCGTGTTTCAATATTCTGTGCCTCTCTTGCTCCGGGTCAGCCCCGTACTTGATGACCACCGCCGCGTCCGGATTGTGCAGCCTCAATTCCTTCCAGGTACCCGCGCCGTGCTCGGTCGTCTCGTGGGTCGACACGTTGAACATTCCACCGAGGCGACGAAGCTCCTCCATGTCGTCGCGGATCTTCAGCGCGTTGTCCTTCACGAAGTAGAACACGTCCTGGTCGTGGACGCTGAAGTGCAGAGGTAGGAAGTAAGAGTTATTGAACACAGACGTCACCACGTCCTGGACCACGCTGTTCACGCCGTCCACCACACTGACCAACGCCCTTCCGCCGACTCGCGACACTAGGATCCCTTCCCCAAAGACGGCTCGACGATGGGCCACTCGAGGAAGCAGGTTCCTCGTCTTTGGCTCCAATTTGAGCAGCGGCTTTGGAACGAAGCCTAGATCCGAGAATTTCTCGTGCACCCTGTTCACGATGCACTGCAGTCCAGACATGACGCCGAAGTCTGGGGTCAGTTGAGGGGACGTGATGGTGGCACTGGGCTGGTACACCATTTTCTTCATGTACTCGGAGCCGAGCATCGCGGAGATATCGTAACCGTACAGCTTCAACCAACTGGCCAGGTCGGTCATGTACTCGACGTTCTGTTTGAAATTGACAGGGTCGTTGTTGCGGAAGCGATAGATGAAGATGTCCGTCGGTGTGGTGAGCTCGTTGGCCATTTGTTCCCAAGCGGGTGTCATCCACTGTCCAACAGTTGGATCGTACAGTCTTTTATTTAGATAGACCAGCTTGGTGTTTGGATCCAGGAGGCCACCGTGGAAGTCTATAGGCAGATAGAAGTCTGGATTCGTGTCTTTGATGATCTTTCCGAACGGCGTGCGCCTCATTTCCTTTATCAGGTTTCCGTTGGTGTCGAACAGCGCCAGGGGAGATCCGTTCTGGTCTGTCGCCACGTAGAATCTCTGCTCTGACGTTTCCACCGTCATGAGGAAATTGCGCGAGTCGTAGAGGAAACGGAAGGTTTTCGAGGACTTGGGGAAGTGGATGTGCGTAATGAGGTCTGGCGTTTTCGGATTGGCGTAGAAGAATTGCGTGATGTTCTCGCGGTCGTCGTTCCAGGCTACCAATCGGCCACGGTCGTCGTAGAAGTACCAGATCTGGAACTTCTTGTGCTCCGAGGCGTGGATCAGCTGACCGCGTGAATTGTATCTGCGCAGAGTAAAGAAACATATTCGTTATACAGATATAAATCAGAACTGAAGCTTCTTGAGAACTGAAGATCAGTTAAATGAAATGAAACAAGTAATGTGTCGGTAATTCTTGCAAAAATAATTAAACGCTAAAACGAACCTGTACTTGTGCTCTCCCCGAATAACAACGAATCCTCGTCCATCGTACGAGTTAAATTCCACGTCGCCGTATTGGACAACCCGGTCACCACTGTCGTAACCCAACGCGATCTTCTCGTTGTGCTCGGTGACCCCGATCACATTACCGTTCTCGTCATAAGCATACTGCCAATTGTTCTCCGTATCGGCAACTTCCAGCACGTGTCCATCAGCGTTATAGGTGATCTTCTCCATCTTGGTCCACTCTTTCTTCTCCATGGCGTCCTTTCCAATTGACAGTTTCCTCATTTTTATGCGATTTCTGTTATCGTACTCCAGCTCCATTCTAAACACGTCCAGCGATCGGATGTTCATCAGAACCGTCTTCACTCGACCGTGCTCGTCGTAGTCAGTGACGGTGAAGAACTGTTTGCTACTATCCTGCATCACAGATCTATTGAACAGGTTCCTGTATATTCTCAGATCTCCCACGCCTTCCAGTATTCCAAGATTTTGATTGTACTTCAGCCGTAACTGTGGAAGCTGTTTGCCGTTGATGTCGACCTCGATGCCGGATATCCTGGCGTTGCCGTCGTATTGGTAACGGTAACGAGCATTGTCCAAACCGCTCTTGCTACCGAACTTGATCTTCTCGTCTTTGACTATTCCTGCGTGGTACTTGTACTCTATGCGCATCTCAAAGTTGGGCTCGTTGATGTCGATGCTGTGTACCAGGCTGGTGGTTTCTTGGTAAGTGTAATGAATCGAGGATAATCCTATATGGGGATATTTCAGACGTTAGTAATTTAAAGAAAATTAGGATAGGTATCCAAATTATAATGTTTTAATATGAAAATACATTGCTTCTTCAATTATATGTATAATTATTGGTAATTACATTTTCAAGATAAATTTTTAATAACAACGTTTACAATTATTTTTAATAATGAATATCACTTACCAGCAAGAGTAGTCTCCAGTTTCCCAGTATGATCGTAAACGTAAGCAACCTTGCCGCTCTGATGGGGATACACTTTGGCCAAGATCTGTCCATCGTCGTTATACAAAATTTCGTAAGGATGCCTGTTCATCGGTGAGTAGTATTGGTATTTATAGAATCCAAGGGAGGTTTGCAGTGAGAACGCATGGATATGTCCCCTGGGTGTGGTGAGCGATTGCAGCGCTCCAGCTTCGTCGTATTGCAACAGATAATCACTTCCTCTCGGTGTGGTCACTTTCAATGGAAGACTACTGAACATGTCTTTAAATGCATACACCATCGACGTTCCGTCACTGTACTTAATTTCGTACAATCTCCCGGCTCTGTCGAAGCCGTAGGTCTCGCTGATGTCTCCCCAGGTCCAGCTGGTCAGTCTGCTAAACCTATCGTACTCCAGCTCCACGCCAGAGAAGATTCCATTTCTGGGTCCCCATTTAACTGGTCTCGCAGTTCTGTCGTACGTTACATTCAGAAGCTCCACGTCGTCCATGAACACAGCCACGCTGTTGGTCTCTCTGTCATATTCCAGAGACAACAGTATGTCCCCGTTGACACGAAGCTTCCTGCCAACTTGAGCCACCGACTTCGAGTTGCCTCTATTCTTATTCCCTTGAAGCTTCCTGAGGAAGTATCGCCACTCGAATCTGTTCGCCAAATCTCCAGCGATCTCTGTCCTCTGTTTGGCAGGCACCGGATAGCTCTCGCCTAGCAGAGGTTCTATCTCGGCTAATACGGAATATGGCAAAGTGTCTGTGCTGACCGTATGAGCCCACGGCGTGACCTGACCCACGGATCCATCGGGAAGAACCGTCGTTCTTTGTTCAGCTTCTCCGATCTTCGTAACCACGGACGATCCCTTGATCAGCATCGAGATTGGCTTCCTGTTGTTCTGCCCGATCTTCACCACAGCCCCTTTTAGACTCAGATCGAACGTCAGACTGATCACCTTGCCTGTCGGAGTGACTGCAGTTGTCAGCCGACCAAATTCGTCGTAATTGTAGACGTAGCTCCTTCCCGTACTGTCCAATTTGGTCTTCAATAAACCAGTGGGCCCATGGTAGTCAAAGGTCACGTTGTAATTGTCCGGAGTGCTCAGCTCGTGCAACATCTTCATCCTGGACATCCTGAGCCTGCATTTCTGCCCCTTGGTGTTCTCAATGGAGTTCACTTGGCTGCTGTAGTCCCTGAGTAGAAACACTTTATTCCCAGCTGCGTCCGTGACAGTACTGAGCTTCCCATTGCTGGTGTTCACGTTGTAAGTGAACTGATAAACGATCTCACCGGTGAGTATGTTCTTGGTAGCCACGTGTTGGCCGAATCTATTGAACACATAAATTTCTTGAGTGTCTGGCGAGTAAATCTCGTACTCTCTAGCCCCGCTGGCATCGGGGATGCTCGCCATCACGGATCTGATTCTGTAGTTCGCTTGATCGCCTATGTGAACCACCCCATCCGGAGACACAGCCACCGCGGATATGGTGTTGAACTTGGAAGTGGAAGCCAGATAGTGGTCAGCCTCGAAACAATCGCAACCACGTTCCAGACAGTTGCACTTGGACTCTGCACCGGCGTACGGCGAAATTTTACCATCGGTGCCGATCACTCTCACGCGATTGATCCTCTGAGAGTCACTCTCTGCTATGTACAAGTTTCCTGAGGGGCCGAACGCTATGCTCTGTGGCATTACCAACGTCGCGTGCGTGGCCAGTTCGGTGTCGAAGGAGGAAGAAGGTGAAGCACAATGAAGAGGACGTCCGGCAACCACCTTGACACGACCATCAGGAGCCAATTGAAGAACCATGTGATCGTCTATCATGTGCAGCGAATTGTCCAGAGGATTGATAGCTAACTCTGTCGGCCAACGGAGATGGACCTCTTCGACGTTCAGTGTTCCTTCACAAGGAATTGGCTTCCAGTGCGACTTGTGCATGTGGTTTCCAATCACTGTGGTGATTATCCCATCTCTGTCGACCATTCTGATGTTGGTCCCATCGGCGAAATAGAGCACGTTGTCCGCTGAGACAGCCACTCCCTTTGGATAGGCAAGTTTCGCGTCTCTAGCCAGCGCACCATCGCCGCAATGAGCCTCGTCGCCAGGAAGACAACGTTCTCCCGAGCCGACCACCGTCTCCCAATTGTGATCTGGGTCGGAGTAGTCGTTCGTGTCTCGCACACGGATGATTTGGTGCGATTCTGGGTCAGAGATGTAGAGAGAACCGTCCAGAGGGCTGAGAGCTATGTGGTAGCGGTAGGATACCCTTGTCGCGCTGGAAGAAGGTGTAACAAGTGTTCTGGTTAAGCTCAGGCCGAGACTGTTAATCCCAACCACATCAGAACCATAATAATTTACAAATAAACTGCTCGATTTTGAAATTATAAATCTAGAATCCAACGATGATATTTGAGAGAACTTTACTCTCAGAGTAAATATAGAACAACCGTCCCAAGAATTTAATATTCTAACATCAAGATCCAGATTCCAATTAAAATTGTTACTAAGACTTGAACAAAACTTACTTGAGCCGAACAACGGTCCTAACAGTCCCATCCACAAGAATCTTCCTAACCAAATTGAAGTCCCCAACGAAGATAGATCCATCAGGGCCAGTGGCAAGAGCCACCGGTGCGAGGAGCCTCTGTTTAGAAGCCTGTCCATCGCAATCGTAGCAATCCAGAGGTCTCTGATGCCCGTCACCCATGGTGGTTAGAATCACCCTAGGCTTCTGCTTCAGGTAAATATTTGAACCGTCCCCTTTCTGAAGGATCCCCTCGTGGAAATTGTATCTATGATGAACGTCCAAGTTCCAGCCTCCGACCTCGGAGATGGACATATCATGTCCACTGAGCTTCGTCGTCTGAACATCCCAGATGATGTCTTTGCAATCGTTGTACTCGTATCCAACTTTCACCATAGCCGTGGTCACGCCGTAAACGCGTTGTCTGTACACGTTCAGCCGGTTCCAAGCGTAAGTGAACTTTATCACTGGATCCGCTTCAAACGTTTTCTCGAACAGGATGCCCTCTATGGTGATCCTCAGGTGGATCAGGTTTAAGGTCGGTGGTATAACTTCTGGCGTTAATTGCAGCTGTATGGTGGACAGGTATCCAGCTGCCCTGGAGCTGTGGTAGACGAGATTCAGCCCTGTGCCGGGAATCTGCAGGCTTTCTTGGATCACTTGGGACTCGGCTAGGATGGCGCTCTTGTCCGGGCAAGCTCCTTGGAAGCCGTGTTTCCACGTTGCCAGAACCACTGGTTTCATCAGGTCGTAGTCGTGAGCCGCACACGCGTGTGGAACGTGGTTCGGTTGCTTCCCTTCCGCTATGCTCATGACGATCTTGTCGATTATCACCACCTGAACAAGTTCCGCGGGTTAAGCAGAGTATGCTTCGGAATGTTTGCATTCAGTTTGAATTCGCTTTTCAGTTCGAATTTTAGGAACATAATGTTTGTTTAATGTATCAGACAAATCATTATTTCGTGTATCAAAACTACGGTGCTAACTACTATTTTAAAGATACCATTTTAAAAAAGTGGATTTAGAAAATAATGATTTCTATTTCTGATTGATATTTTAGAACTATTCTGATTGATAATTTTAGAACTATTCCGAAAAGAAATCAGTCCTCTCGGTTCGAAGATATAATCTCCCCGAGAATATACATCAAATTTGATGGGTATAATAATTAATATAATGACCATCGACATTCGCGGGCATGCCCAGAAATGTGATATCAGATGAAACGTCACTTTGACTGGCAGCCTATCAAATTTTCAAATTGCTCAGTCGAAGAATATAGGTCAGTCGTGATTAAAAAAATCGAACTAGCAAACGACATGAATATCACACGATCGCCAAGCTTTAGAAATTACAGTTGTCCATGGATATTAATTTCGAACAAATCAAAATTCTAATATATTTGAACGCAGCTGCGTAAATATTCTTCTTGGATAATCTGGAAGTCTGAATTTCCACAGAAAATACTTTATTCAAACGTCTTTATAAAGGAATGTTTTCGATCGGATAAAATCGCAATGTCTTGCGCGTAACGGTCTGCTGGATGTTTAATATGATATTACCTCGTTCCACGGCACGAAAACAATGTGGCTCTGCGGATTAAATGGCGATCTTCCAAATTGTAGAGTGACCGCGCCACCCCCGTTCACCAGTAGATCGAACCAGCCGTCGTCTCTCGTCAACGTGAAGCCTTCCAGGGGTGTGCTGGTGCTGACTCTCACTCCCATCAAACCGGTGCCAAGATGCGTGACAACGCGGCCACGAACAACAGCCGATCGGCTGCCAGGAAACAATAAATGTTAAACAACCCAATGGCTATCTTAAACTAACGAACGTCGTGTCAAACTAATGTTTCTCATATATATATATATATATTTTTTTTAAATAACTATGCACCGTGGCACACTAACAACAATCATCATCTAATCTAATTCCAATCTACAGTAATATTACAGTATTACTTTCCAAAGTTGGTACGTTTCTCTTGCAGTGTTTGACAAGTTTGAATTAGACAGAGAACGAAAATGTACTGGCAATGTGATCAAGTTAATAGTCGAGTAATAGCAAGTTCAGCGAGATCGACAAGTTTGGTTTTATTGAAAGGCTATGGATCTCGGAGAGTTTAAGAATCAGTCAGAAGTCGAGAAATATAACAAATATGATTTCACGAAGACAAGGGATATTTCAATGTTGCTTTTGGTATTTCGAAATTTTTGAAATGAAGATTAAAGAACATTTATGGACATTTGTGTGTTAAATTTTGAGACTGTTTTCCCGTAAAAATAGGTAACAATTTGGTTTTTAAATTCTTTTTATCTTTGGGTGTAATCACGTTTTCCTACATGATTAAAATTATTTCATATAGGATTAGATAGATCATATTATCTATCAATTTAACAAGTTAATAAAGAATCGATGAAATTTTGCAAGAATTGTAAACTTTTCACGACTGTTTCAGGTGGCAGTACTTTTTCGTTCAAGTATTACTGGTATTACTTCGTGCGTGTACATGTCTCGGAAATAAAGTCAAACTCGCGAGAAAAATTCAGTCAACGTGACTTCAGTCTCGTCAACGTCGCTTTTCAGTGCTAAAGAGGTGATTCATTTGTTACTCATTACACTGGAACTTCCAAATTTCTCAAAGTTAACACCATCAATTTCCTAAAATAAAAATACACGAAATTTACTAATTTAAAATTAGCCAAAAAAAAAAAAAAAAAAAAAACTCACTAATCGTTCATTCAGTTTAAAACTGGAAATTAGAAACAGAACTACAATTAATTCCTTCGTTTACAGACAGCACTCCGTGACATTTACTCCTACAAAATTTCAAGACAAAAGTATCGGTATCCATCTCTCGTCAAACCTGAATACTTGTAAAACCATCAACATTATCCCTTAAAAAAAAAAAACACGGACGCCTCGTTGGCACTGAAGAAGCATCGGTCGGACCGCCGATTTAATTACATATATATACATACACATATACACGAATAACACAAAGTCAGAAGCTCAACTTAAAAGGCACGAAAGACAACGTAGGAATAATAAGGTAACCAAACCATGCAACGAGAAAGAGATTCGAACACTGATGAGAAGGAGACGATGGGGTTGTTTTCTGGTGGTTGTGAGCTTCCTATATATTTTCTCTTTTTATTCTTTTTATTCATTTCTTTTTTTCCTTTCTTTTTTTTTTTTCTCCTAACAGTCGTACGCAGCGTCGTACAATGTTTCGAGCACGACTCGTCTTCACTTTTGTCGACAAACTTCTTCAAACGACTTTGTTCTTGAAAAGATTTCTCGACAAATCTCGAAGCGGTACACGTTCTCGAAATTGAGTCGGACGCGGGCGTAACAACCTCGTTTTTGTTTGGATGCGGGAATTTGTCATGTTCATGTGTCACACACTATACCAAATGCAAAAAACGTCGTCAAACAGCATCAGCAGCTATTCAACTCTACAAAACGAACTCGCAACCGGTTTTTTACTTCTTTAATTCTTTTTTTTTTTTTTTTTTTTTTTTTTTTTTTTTAAGTTTTTAATTCCCTTTTTTTTTTTTTTTTTTTTTTTTTTTTTTTTTCTTTATTTTGGTTAGTTTCTTTCTCTTGGTCGTAGTAAGCTTTCTTACCTTGTGTTGAAGTGATTCCAAAACATACTTATAGCGCAGCACGGATAAAACAGAGCCGAGTTAAAATGATGTGATTAAAGGCGAGACTTAGATGGAGAGATAGAGAAGAGAAGAGAAGAGAAAGAGAGAAACAGAGAGAGAAACTGGAGAAGATAGAGAGAAATTGTTCGATCAACCCTGCTGCGTTCTTTTGAACTCAAAATATCTCCAATTCTAAAGCTACAGTTTTATTTAGTAAATTTTCTTATTAAATATATATAATTGTAAATTTATCAAACTCTATGCATACTACTTTATTTAAATTTCAAACGTACAAAGTCGAAGAAGATCGTGCATTTGAAGATCAAAGTATTCTTAAATTTTCTCATGTTTCTCGTGGGTGAATTTTCAATTGTAAAAAATCCAAATTTGTAGGATTTCGCAGCAGAGTTAACTGGGGACGACAAGGGATTCGAAATGACTTTATTTCATTACGTCAAATATCTTTGAATACGTTGAGTATTCAATGAAATAAAAAAATCTAGGATACACGACAGCAGGGAATGTGAAATAGATGTTTTGGATTTGGGGTATCCTTCGACTTCTTCGAATGTCTTCGAGAGAAATTTAGACAGAAGTCTGTAAGTGCGCCAGGAAATACACGTTTCTGAATGCAGAGGCTCACGAAAGTATTCTTCGAATTTCAAAAGTTTTTGGAATTCAATTTTCTGTCCTATCGTTAATTATCGACACAAAAAAAAAAATTCATTACAAATCACGCTATAGTATGTTCGGTATTAAGAAGATCTATAATAAAAAAAAAAAAATATGAAAATTCATGCGTGTACAATCAAAAAATTCGCGGTTGAAATTTATCATTTGGGAAAGTAAAATTATCATATGTACAATATTTGCGGTAAATTTCTTGAGTAAACATTTTCGTGAGCCACGGTAAACCTCAAATTAGCAGTAAAATCCTCCCTCTGTCATGATAAAAATGATCACAGGCGTAAAGCTCGAGGCTCGAACATGGAGTCACACATTCACGCAAGCTCCACTCGGACGGACACGGTGATATAGAAATAGAGAAGAAAGAAAGTACAGTTCGATCGTTCGGTTGGACGTACTCGTCGATCGATCTCGATATCGTTGTGATTTGAGAAACAGAGTATAGCGATATAGACGAAGAAAAGTAAGTAAGGTAGAATAGAATGAGAAGTAGAAGAGTGAAGAAGAGAATTGGGGGGGTTGAGTGCAGGGCACACGCTCGCGCACACGTACGTACAAACATATGTATAAAACTTTTGGGATGTGATTTCACACGGGTCACAACAACGCAGAGAATATATCATATCTATGTATACGTCTTCGTGTTTCTTGTACATAACGAAAATATATACGTATTTATACAAATACAAAAAACAGAATTGGACGCCGTTGTGTCTTGTTGCGGAGGCAGCTAAAGGTTATTTATGCAAATCTGGAAATTATAATATTTATGTGAAATTATAATATTGCGGAGCAAATTTTTCTATTTTTTTTCTTTTTTCTGTGAATGATGGTTGAAAAATTGTAATCTAGGTAAAATGGTTGCTTCATCTATTAATCATTAGAGCAAATTATGTCAGATACAGTAATCCAATTACTGCAATACCTGTTTCTCGAAGAAAGTTAAAAACTGAACACTTCAGATTATAATAAAACGCAAAAATATATAACACAGTTTTTAAAATTATCATGTTCTTCCTATATACTAATCTTTTTATTAATTTTATATTTATCATTATATATATAATTATTTTATACATTAGAACGCCACATGTGGCAATAATTCATATTTATTGTAGCAATTGATCCAAAGCAGCGAAAACTAATATTTACTATGCAAATAATGAAAGAGACCATGTGCGACAGTAGCAGTGGATAGCGTTGGTCAGCCGTCTGAATCTCCTTAAATTTCCTTTAAAATAATCTTTAGTCACCTCGCAACAGGCGCATCTTTTCAGACGTATACGTCGTCAATAAGACATTACGTATCACATATTTATAATATGTCGTGGCTACCGAGTTTCTATGTATCTGTTACCAAGTGTCTAATCGAACACACATAAAAAAAAAGAAAAGTATAATTGCACGTAACATCAAATTCGGGACGGACGAACGGGACGGACACGTTCAAGTATTATATTCAATGTACGACGAATATATATTCGTTTCTTCGCGGTGTGTTACAATATACAGAGTGGGGTGGATTTGAAATCGAGTGGAAAAATTTTTATATATCATTTCAAATTTACAATGAACAATTAACAAATGCAATAACAGTCCGCTATAATTATAATACATAAATATATAATGATAAACATGACAACACACAGTGTTGTATTTTTTTTTTTTTTTTAAGTTGACAGATGGTTATTTCACGCACGGAAATAAATGAAGAACGTAGAGTGAAATTTTCGACTTATAAAGCCACACATTTTGGGAAAAATAGAATTTCAATTATTAATACACTGATGTCTGATGAATTTTTAAATTTCGTTCTCTCGAAAAAATATTGTATCGCGTTGTTCCTTTTTTTTTCTTTCTCTCTCTCGTGGAATAATCTGTCCAACTCGAAAACTAGACTAACTCAAATGTCCACGTTTGACAAATTTTCGGAAACCATTTTCTCAAAAACTGTTGTACTTTTTTTTCTCGCTCGTGGGACAATCAAATAGAAATTTAAACACCTATATTTGGCAAATTGTCGAAATTTCCCCCCCCCCCCCAAAAACCTGGCTTTTTCACAGCGAAAAAAAAACGCAAATTTAAGAATTTCTATTGAAAAATTTTTATCGAATTTTCTTTTTATTCTTACCACTCCACTATTTCCACCCCGCTCTGTGTTGAAATACTATAACGCGTACACGTATTATCGCGTAGCGTAATGCAATAATTCGATAATCAGCTATCGTCGTTCGAACTGAAATATCAACAGAATGATTTCGTGTAGAGTAACGAGACGCGTTTGGACGTAAAATAGGAGAATCGTGGCACGTCGTCTTGAACTGACGGGGGACACTCACCTCTCGTTGAAGGTCTCCTGGCGAGCGTAGTTTTGAAGGCTGCCCTCGTCGATTAAAAATTTCATCCTCTCGAAGAAGGAGGCGGTGATGGCCGGCGGCTGCTTTCGCAGAAGTATATCGATCGGCTTCGGTGCCGACACGCAAAGCTGGCTGCTACGACATATATGATTCGAGCAACATTCCGGATCCGCGCAATCGATGAGACCGTCTGCAAAGTACATTATCGTACAATTAGAAAAGATTCTCCGTGAGTGACTGATGCATCTGTCGCTGGATTAATGTAAAGGTATCGATCGAAATTTTTATTAAAATAAAAACCTCGGCGGAAACAGATGTCTCGTTTATTGATTCTGAAATTGTCAGAGTGGTGAAAATTGATGATGTGATAATATTTGGTAGTCCAATTGGTAATTTGTAATAAACTGGTATAATTTATGGATTTTTCATAATGATATAGTTTTGGAGATTTATAAGAAATTTCTTTACATTTCTTGGACTTTTTGTTTCTCTGACATAAGTTTTATATTGTAGCTGTTGCTTCTAGTATCAAATCAGTGGAATATTTTCGTTGAATTTATATTTTATATATATTTTGTGTTAATATCGCACTTATTAGGTTGAGATAATATCTTGGGATCATCGTTTTGTCCTAGACTCTATTAATGGGTTCTTTTTATCGGATAAAGACTACTCCGGACTAATGGTCTTAATGGCTGACATAAACCACACCCATGATTTAGAGCTCGAGGTAATATGAAAATGAAACGCGAAGGCGGAACCTTGTCTATAGGTTCTTATAACTTCATTACCTCTACTCTATCGGTGAAAATTTTAACAAACAATCATCGCTTTTCGCTACCTTTATTATTTTAATATTTCCAATATTCTTTGCACGTATGTATATACTTCTTTCAATGATTTGTAGACTAAATTAGTCTAGTTAAAATATCCTATCAGGATACTTTTGATATTCGATCCTCTTGTCAAATTACAAGTAACATTTTACTTGATTCAAATGATTCAATTTCTTTCAAACATACAATCGAATACGTAAACGTCATTGAATTACAAGTTTCACAATTCCCTCCTTTTTCGAATTCAATTTCGTCCGAACCAAAATCAGTGTGCTGTCATTAAAAAGAAATATTTATCCTGCTCTTTTAATTCTACGTCTTCCAAATGATATGATGCCTAACTTCCTACTTGCTCAGCTAACACTACGCTCCTTTTTTTGGACTCGTTCTTTGTACCTTTGTCATTGTCTCTTCCGTCGCTACAGTTCTGCTCGAGGAGCACGTTGCAATCCTTGCCATCCCAGCCATCGTAACATCTGCACTCCCACTGGCCATCGTTACTGACTCTGCACTGTCCGTGCCCGGAACAGGAATTCGGGCAACCTTCCATTGTGCAGTGTTTTCCATTCCAACCGGTCACGCACAGGCAGGTGCCGTTCTTACATTGGCCGTGTTCGTTGCATCGAGGATCGCACTGCTTCAAATTGCACAGTTCGCCGGACCATCCTGGAAGACAGTCGCAAGCATTGTCCACGCAGTGTCCGTGGGGGCCGCAGTCCAAGTCGCACAGTTCTGCAAATTAATCGGTTACATTGATTGTTATTGCGTGGGTTTGTTATAGCGATGAGTTTCATTTGACGACTGTGGATTTTTACGTGAACGGGGGTGGTTTCTTTCTTCGATGGAATTAATTTTGTTCTTTTTTTTTCAAATTTATTCTTATTATTGTTATTACGTTGAGATCTTTGGCTCTCCAAAGCTTTTCATTGAATTTCTCGATTTTTGAAAATTCTCTGTCGACTTTTAAACTTATTCCTTATTTTTAATCTTCTAGTAGATGTTTTTGAATTGGTTGATTCTTGGAAAATTTCCAACTGTTACAAACCTTCACCTTTGAGTTTTTTAATCTTCGAAGGTTCTCTACTTTGAACTCTTTAATTTGAATTCTTTGATTCTAGAAAATTTCGAAAGATGAGATCTTGTTAAAAATTCGTCGTCCAAATTCGAAACGTTCATTTCAGTTCCTTGAATTTCGCACGCGCGAACGCATAAAAATCCGCAGTTCACTTACTCGCTGCAATCGTCGACAACTGAAAATTGCTCGAGTAAACTTACAACTACTAACGTCACGTTTCAAAATTCTCTGACAAAACAAAAATTAGTATCAGTCTAAGCAACGCAGAAGCTAGGGTAAAAATCGAAATTAGTTGACACTAAATCTGGAAAAACTGAATCGACGTGATATACACACAAAAACGGGACAAAAGAATTGATACAAAACGTAAAGATTCGTCGTAACACCTGGAAACATAAGATTAAACGATTAATCAAAAGTGGAACAGAGTGAAAAGTTTAAACATACCGCGCGAAGGAAATACGAAAATTTACGTGTACTATTATATTTAGAATTTATGCATTCTCTACGAAACGTTGGAATTTTCTAAATTTCACAATTAAGGGAAGCTTGTCGGGCAATTTTTTGACAATAAAAGATAAAACCTGTTATATTTAAAATTTATGCATTTTTTTTACGAAACGTTGGAATTTTCTAAATTTCGCAATTAAAGAGGGAAGCTTGTCAGACAATTTGACAATATGAAAGAAACCTAGAATCTCCTAAAAACTTGTCAAATTCCTCTTCGATCTTCCAAGAGGATTAAAGCTAAAAATTCGGGATGCATTTCGTTATACCTTTCGAGCAATCGTCCCCGGACCACATGGGCTCGCACAGACAAGTCTGCGTCTCGAGATCGAAATTCCCGTGGCCGCTGCAGTCCGGCAGACACTGTAACGCCTCTTTGTCCATCTGGCTGCAATCCGCGCCCTTCCAGCCCTTCTTACAGATACAGGTGCCCTCCGCGCAGAAACCATGGCCGGAACAAGTCGGATGAGGACAGTCCACTTCCTCGCAATACTTCCCTTTGTAGCCGCGTACGCAATTGCACTTGCCGTTCGTGCAGTGTCCGTGCCCGTTGCAATCAGGCACTTCGCATTCGTCGTGTCTCAGGGAGCACTCCTTGCCCTTCCAGCCGGGGTTGCATTGGCACTCTCCGTTTATGTATTCGCCTGTCCGCCACAGGGGAGGGGGAATAAAATCGGTGTTAAAGCGATCGAATAAGAAATTGTTTCGTTGCGGTGGTGTCGGACTGTACGTAGGTGGAGCGTTGGACATGTAAGAGTTTATTAAAGTCGGAAGGTTCGGATGGTTATTCGGATGGCGTCGGAATTGAAGTAGGTTAGCCATGTACTTGGAAGATTTTGGATATTTAGTCGCTGAGAGATAGAACAAAAGAGAGAGAGAGAAAAAAAAAACAGAGAATAATAAGAAATAAATTTCGAGAGCTCTGTGAGTGAAGTTTCAATGAAAAATTATCAAAATTGGTTATTTTGACCATTTTGACAGTGCCAATTCTAATGTTAGGAAATACCAAAGTAAGTTAGCTATGTATTTGGAAGATTCTGGATATTTAGTCGCTGTGACGATAGAAAAAAGAACAGAGAATAATAAGAAACAAATTTTGAGATCTCTGTGAGTGAAGTTTCAATGAAAAATTATCAAAATTGGTTATTTTGACCATTTTGGTAGTGCCAATTCTAATGTTAGAAAATACCAAAGTAAGTTAGCTATGTATTTGGAAGATTTTGGATATTTAGTCGTTGCGAAATAGAAAAAAAAGAACAGAGAATAATAAGAAACACATTTCGAGATCTCTGTGAGTGAAGTTTCAATGAAAAATTATCAAAATTGGTTATTTTGACCATTTTGACAGTGCCAATTCTAATGTTAAAAAATACCAAAGTAAGTTAGCTATGTATTTGGAAGATTTTGGATATTTAGTCGCTGCGAAATAGAAAAAAAAGAGAATAATAAGAAATAAATTTCGAGATCTCTGTGAGTGAAGTTTCAATAAAAAATTATCAAAATTGGTTATTTCGATAGAGCCAATTCTAATGTTGAAAAATACCAAAAACAATTTAATTTCAAGTAGGTTGATTTTATTCTTGAGAAATATAAACTGATTTTCAGATCTAGTCTACAAATTATATTTGAAAAGTTGGGAAGCTAGTCTTCTTCCGGTTGAAAAATTAAAACTAGCAATCGTCTGATGATTTTAGAGCACAAAGATACAGTTTCCAATTATGCCTGCACTTTCACGCTAAAACTGAATCACAAACTATCAGACAAATGAAATTATCATCCATTTATACATTTTCCAAACATCGTGCAAATCTCGGGAAAATTTTCATAAAAAATGGTTCTACTATCGACTCATTGAGAACCAAGTGACCAATATAATTACAAAGTTTCAATCTGGAAATTTATTAATCATAAAATTATAGAATCGAGATAATAGACACGGTGATTGAAAAATTATTTATTTGGCTTCTTTGTTAAAATTATTATATATTAATATATATTAAATATCCTTCCTTATTAAAATTATTATGTATAAATATATATTAATATATATTAAAATTATTCTCCCGATGTTAAAGAGGAATTTAACAACATAAAGTTGACTTCAACTTTCGGATTGTGAACGAAAACGATGGCTGGTCCTCGATCCAAGCGTATGAAAATTTTCATTTCACTTACCGCGTTGACTGCAGAGGACAGGGCACACGCTCTCGCTGCAATCTTCGCCACCGAAACCGGGATTACATTGGCAATGACCCAGCAGACATTCACCCTTCCCGCTACAGCCGTTTGGACAATTGTGCGTCATGTCTTCGGCGATCATAGCTATGAACGAGACTTCCTGAGGATCACCGTCGTCGTTGTACAACGAAAGGAACCAATGACCAGGCTCCATGTAGTGCGTCACTTCCTTCTTGATCGATGGCTAGACGAGAAACCAACGAGCCTTAGCGATTTCTTTATCACGTCACTACCTTTTTCTTTTCTCTTTCTTTTTTTTTTTTAGACGAGACACTTCAGGGAAAAAAATTAAAAAAAAAACTGTCTGAGTTGATCACCTTCGCTCCGTTCAGGATTAATAAAAAAAAAAAAAACCAAAAATAATAGGAAATAAATGTTCTTTGAGTGACTTTGTCACTCTGAATCGGAGCGATCATTTGATCAGGTTTAACACGTTAAGTGCGATAGTTGTTTGTTGCAGACCTTTCGAAATTAATTACTGCTGCTATCAAAATACCTCGGGAAATAGTGTGTGTTATTACTGGAACGTCAGATCTTTAAATTTACAAATTTTCAATATTCTACCGAGCCGATAATAAAATATTTAAACTATTTAATTAACAAATAAATTCTTTCAACTTCATTTTCCGAATGATGAAGAATAATCTGAGAGCAATTCTCAAGCCTCCAATTCTGTAATATCAATCAAAATCCCTCTAAAATACAAACGAATCATCAAATTTCTAAAATTTCGAATTCTCCCGTTAATTATCAAAATATTATATTCGAATTCGCAGTACACTGAACGTGTTCAATCCGTGTTCTACCATAGAGACGAAGAAAAGAAAATGAAAAAATGGGGCAGTGGCACATACAATAACACTAACATGGGACGCCCGAGTGGTCCTGGCCTTGAAACCACTCAGCACCTCCAGGAGATCGTACTGCGTGTGCGTGGGAAGAGCGTTTCTTCTCGCGTAGACGCCGATGCTGGCACCGCGAGGGATGTTGTAATCGAAACGCACGTAAGCCGCCTCCGACTGGTAAAACTGCATGTTCCAGTAGCTGTACGGTGGTATTTCCTTGCTCAGCTTCTGTCCTAGGCCCACTTGGGCGAATGTGGTGCCGTCAGGCGGAAACGATCTGGCGGGGAATGTTCTTGCACCTGGAGAACGAAAGCGAGACGAGGCGTCCAACGTCAGTGTCGTCCCTCTTATCTTTCTGCCGAATCAGTTTTCTTTCGGACGATTTTCTGCGTTTTTTTTTTTTAAGCACATTCTCACAAGTTTTCAATACCTTGTCGTTTATTACAAAAATCTTCACTTTCGTGAATTTAAGAACATTTAATGATCAACCTCTTGCCGCGCACGTCGAGAATTTTTTTGTTTCAAAATTGTAACATTTTCTCAGTTGTAAGTACATTTAAATAAAACAAAATAGGCAAAACAGATAATAAATTTATTGCTTCTCAATAATCTCTATCCAATGATACTCATACCGACGAGTTCGAAAAGAAAGCGACGAATTATTGTATACGGTTTTGGTCACTCGTTATGGTCCGCAATCAGTTGCAAGTGTGTACTTTCCCCTCTGTAAGTTTGATAAGAAAATTCTAGAATCCAAAGTGTAAATTACAACTGAGTTTATTCCACTGTTTTCACGTTTAAATTGTGTCGCTAATCGACAGTGTTTAATATTCGAAAAAACCGATCCGAATTTGTTTCTTCAAGTTGGAAGATCACATTAACCGAGCAGAGAAATTCAATTAATTGTTCAATTCGGTCATCGTAATCACGTAATAGCGTGATTAAAATGTGGAAGAATGACGTCCTCCTCAAGAAAACTGATTGCTCTTGCTTAAATGTGAAGCGTAAAGGGTAAAAACAATTGCGTGGCTTTATACTTAGCTAGGCTTGCGCATCAGCGAATTGTGTGACTTTCTTTCGTACAACTAACTTCTAACTGTTAAACATAATCCATTGATTAACAAGTTCTAGCCTCATTCACTCGTCGACGACTTCGATTTCAACGTTACATGATACAATATTCATACAAACGAATTGTTTTTTAACTGGTCTGAAAAGTCTGTTAGGGTAAATTCATAAATTTCGATCAGCTTCTGTCAGTCTTAGAAGCAAAATGCTGAAATAAATCAGAAAATAGAATTGATTCTCAACCATTTGTCCATTTGCAAATTGACGAATTTTAATCTTGAACACTGAAATTTTGACATGTTTGAAGAAGAGAGAGTTGAGCTTTAAAAACGGGGTTGGTTGTTGGAATCCTCGAACGAATTCTTATCAAGCCTTTTTCTTTCTCCCTGTCCCGAGAATCTTGTGCAACAGTTGATTAGGAAATACCTCGGTTACGTAGTTGCGTAAACGTCACGATGCACCAGCACTATACTACAATATTGTGCAAACTTCTCCAACCACCATCCAACGTCTAAACCCAATGAACAGGCAAACGAACTTCCGGTATAATAAGTAGATTACAGACGTTTACGAGGAATTTCAAATTTTTCTAGCCGCGGTTAAAAGAGGAAATACGACTCAAATGCGTAGATCAATATTCCCCCCTCGTAGAAGACTTATCGCGTTCCCCTCGCGTAAAAATAAAAATATCTCTTTCACGCGATAGAGCAAAGTAAATTTGCACAAACGTCCGTAATCTAACAACAACCGCTACCTCGCGAATATCTGTATATACATAACAGTACAAACAATATTATCCAAGCTCTGGAAGAAAAGCTTCTGCGTGTCAGCTCGGGAAAGATATCCTACTAGTAAAAAAGAGAGAGAGAGAGAGAGAGAGAGAGAGAGAGAAAAGAGTAAGAATAAGAGAGATAAGCAAACAGATATGTTACAGCAAATGAAAAAAAGAAGAAAAGAAAAAGGAAATCCGCATCCAGTAAGGAATCGAGAGGGCCAAAAGAGTAAAAACAGAGTGAACGTTGGAAAGCGAGTTAACGATAAAACGGGGCCTCACCTTCCAGGATCAGTATAGTGGGTTCTGGGGGTAACGGCGTTGTCCCAGAACACGACAACCCTACACCACTCGTCTGATCCTCAGAACTCGAGTTAGTCCAGTACTCGACAGTAGCCACGGTACTCTCCTCGGTCGTCGTACTCTCATAGCTCGTGCTCATAGACTCCTCCTTCGAGCCCGCGCGACTCTCTGCCTCGTCCTTAGACGACGCTGACACCGTTGTCTCTCGATGCTCGTCCATCGAGAGGTTCGAACCGTGCGCCAGATCCTCGAAACCGAGTAGGGAGGAATCGTCCATTGCTGAAAACGTGTCCCACTCGTCAGAGGACGAGCCCATGCACGGGCAGGAGCACTCGCACTCGCCACCGGCCCAGATCGGCGGTGGTGGCGAAGACGGTGGCTGAGGCGGCGGAGGCAAACGATTGTCCTCGGGTGCAGCAGCAGCGGCGGCAGAGTTCTTCGCCATGCTCGAAGCGTCATCGTCCACCGCTGGTGTGTCGTCGTGCACCTTCACGTGTGTCTCGTCCACGTTCACGTTAGACGCTCGCTTGTTATCAACGGTATCCTCGCCACCGGTCGGCACGGACACAGAAAGCACGTAAAGCGGTTTCGAGTCCCCGGAAGCTATGGTGATGTTCACAAGCACCCGATGATTCTGCGATGATCCCGACGACGACGACGACGACGACGACGACGACGATTGGCGAGAACGATCAACCGGCACCTCGATGATTTTCACCTGCTGCGTTAAAGGGTGCGATGACGACTCGGCTAGGTTAGGCTTGCTCTCCTCCTGCGTGGACTCCGAGGATCTCTCGTGGTTGAACATGTCGCCGAACTTTCTCAGAAACTCCTCGTCGCTCTCCTCTCTGGTTATCACTTTCAGATCACCCGACTGTCGCGCCAAGCTTGACTTACGAGGGACGTTGTTGGTCCTCAGCTCGTTCTCCAAAGGAAGATCTCGTTCTTCTTTGTTCCTCGTTGTTCCTTCCTGGCTTAGTCTCACGATCTCCACTTCGTCCTGTCCGTAGTTATAAACGGGGTAGTCTCGTTGGAGTTCCTCGGATTTTTCCGAGCTATTTGTGTAATTCCGGTGAGTCTCCGACTCGGACGAAACATCCTCGCGGGACAGTTCTTGGATCTCTTTCACCACGTCCGAGAAGTTGGAGAAACCGGCGTACTTGCGATCCGTCGGTTCGTTCAGAGCAATCTCCGCTTCTCGATTCTTACCGTCTTCCTCCTCGGATCTCCTCGGGCTGTCGGTCTTTGGAGATATCAAACTAGCGACATCTACGTGCTCTACTATTTGCGCCGGCACTACGCTCGCCAACGTGCTTGCGGTACTTACGTTCGTCGACTCTCTATTGCTTTCTACCGATTTCGTTTCAGGGAAAGATTCGGTACTTGCGGACGAAATCGAACCGCTCGAACGTTCGACGCTTCCTAGCGATATGGCGTCGGTAGGCACAAAATTCGCGGGCAAGTTCGTGTCGCTAGAACGTTCAACGTTCTCCGGCGATTCGACGTCAGACTCGTCACGTTGGAAATTCGCGTGATCCGCGTACGTGTCGTTCTCCGACGATACCCCACCGTCGATACTAGAGTACGCGCGTTCGAAATTCGCGGGCAAAGTCGTCTCTAAATCTTGATCCGCGCCGCGTGCAGCCGGATCGCGTCTCACGTTTGTGATCGATTCAACGCTCGCCGAGGACGTTTCCAAACTAGACGCCCCAGGGACGAAAGTTCCGACACGAGCGTCGCCAAACTTGCCAGACTCGCCGATCGAGCCTCTCGTAAACGAGTCGATATCGTCCAAATCGGTCGTCTCACTCGCCGTAGCTCGATCATCGAGTGAAACGGAAGCGTCGACACCAGCGACAGGCTGAACAGAGGCGGATGCAGCGACAGTGGTGCGATTGTTAGCGACAGTCGAAGATTCGAGCGGGTCAGTGACATTGGCGCGAGGCAACGACTCCGACGACTCCGGGAACAGAGCCGTCGAGGAGGACAGAGACAACGGAGACGAGGGTGACACTTTTTCATCGTCCGCATGCTTCGTTTCATGCACGGTGACCACACCACCAAGGGGAGGATCCGCGCTCGTCGCGGCCGGCGACGATGGTCGTTCATCGCGTTCGAGGGATGAGACAGTTTGGTGCAACAACCATGCATGCTGGTTATACGTGTCCCTACGTTTACGGGTGTACGCGTGCTGTGACATGCTAGCCGATGGGCTGATACTACCTCCAGAGGACGCCTGTTGCCGTGTCCGGCCGCCGGACTGCGACGAGGACGCGGTCGCCGACGTGGACGTCTTGTTCCCGTCCGAGGACAGCGGTTTCGTGTCCGAGTTCTCGCCGACCAGGACCGCGCACGCTTTCGTACCCTGGTACGACCGGTTCACTATGCTGGAAACTGAAATCGAAAACGAAATCGTGTCACGTCGGTGCTGGATTTTTAGTTTTAATTTTAGCTCGGATCAATTTTATTCGGTAAACATTCGGTGGATTTTACAGAACATCTCTTTATTCTTTCTTTTGTTTAATTTATTCATCACAGATATTTATTATATTGTTGTAGTATTATTTATTACATAGGATAGACCAAAACTTTCTTCCCACCTATTTTTTTTTTTTTTTGACAAAACTTCAAATATAATATAATATAATTTTGTTAATTTTAAATTAAACTTAAGCTTTTTTAAATTTTTTTCATCAATGCTTTAAAAATTATTTCTTTCAAATAATGCCAGAGCGTTCGTACATTTGTGCTCCTTTTCTTTTAATAGGAAGTGACTTTTGATCGTATGTTATAAGAACTTATTTATTTATTTACGGTGTTGCACATTATACCCACAACGAAACAAAGTTAACGAGATTGTTTCATTAATTCATACGTTCATTCATTCACTATTTCTGCCAATTTTCAAATGTTAAAGAGATCCAAGGGATCTATTAAGATTTAGTTATTTATCAGTGAAGTCGCTCTGTATTCAGTGACGACAGTCGATTAATTATTAATCGTCAACGAACTGGCTTAAATGGATGAGTATAAAGTATAAATTAGAGGACGACTTACCAACTACGTAGGCCAGCGCTGCCGTTATGCACAGCGAGACCATAAGCAGTATCATAGCGATTAATTTCCAGCTGCACCAGTCCACTCCTTTGACAAAATGGCAGCGAATGCTTTGTCTCCTCATTGGGATCATCGAGGGCGCGTGGCCGTACGGTAAAGGTACCCTGAAATCAAAAGTCATTCACGAACATTAGACAACTCTTGCGTTCTGATTACAAAAGGAAAAAAAGTTTCTTCATGAATCCTCAAGTGGACCGTTAACTTTTGTACATTCAACTCGCACCAAATCGACAGATATTAAAGATGAAATAAAATTTTGCAGTGTTGGGAACATAACGAAACGATGGACTAATAAAAATCGCATCAGCCCGTGTTGCAATTATAATTAACAATCGCACATGGAGGTGCAGCAGTTTAAAAATTAAAACTCTCGAATAGAAATAAATTTTCCTCCGTGATATTGGAAACAATAAAATAATAGATGGGATACATAACTTCACAAACACTGATAAAAACCGTATCAACCGATGCGATGCAATTTTAATTAACAGTTATACACTGAGGTGCGGCCGGTTGCCACGATTCGTTGAAAAATTAAACATGAAATAAATTTTTCTTCGCGGTTATCATAAACAATAAAGTAATGGAGGTTTGCGTAACTTTTCAGACACTAATTGCAGATAAAAAAAATGTCACGCGTATAATCGTAATTCTACTAATAAAAAGAAAAAAAAAAAAAAAAAAAAAAGAACCAAATATGTTCATTGATTTTCAGTTCGTTTCGAATTTCGCTATTTGACTACCAAGGAACGACAATTCACCCAGAATTAATCGGAAAATTATTGAAACGATTCTCTTGATTGCTCGACAAGCTCACGTATTCAACTCGCGTGCTCCTATAAAGTTTGCGAATTATAAACGAGTTGTTAAAAAAAAAACTGACAATCTTCATTATTTCTTTTTATTCTGGACGACCGAAATATATGACACGGATTAACATTTAAAACGTGTGATAATGTAATATTAATAATATAATAATGTATTGCATCAATATAATATATTAATATATTTAAGTATTACATTAATATAATCTATTAATGTAATATTAATAATATATTAACATATTAAAGTATTACGTTAATATAATCTATTAATGTAATATTAATAATATATTAATACATTATGTAATATATAATATGTTAACATGTTAAAGTATTACATTAATATAATATATTAATGTAATATTAATAATATATTAATACATTATGTGATATACAATATATAAACATATTAAAGTATTACGTTAATATAATATATTAATGTAATATTAATAATATATTAATACATTATGTAATATATAATATATTAACATATTAATATTACATTAATATATTATATAATATATAATATATTAACATATTAAAGTATTACATTAATATAATATATTAATGTAATATTAATAATATATTAATACATTATGTAACATGTTAAAGTATTACGTTAATATAATATATTAATGTAATATTAATAATATATTAATACATGATGTAATATGTAATATATTAACATATTAAAATATTAATATATTAATATAATATTAATATAATATTATAATATATTAATGTAATATTAATAATATATTAATACATTATGTAATATATAATATATTAACATGTTAAAGTATTACATTAATATAATCTATTAATGTAATATTAATAATATATAAATAAATAATATGTAATACATAATTAAATAATATATAAATAAATTGACGAGGAAAAAACAAATTTGGAAGAAAGGACGAAGAAAATGTAACGAGCAATTCATATGCGGAAACGATCCTAACATTTTAATGATTTAAGCAAAGGTACGTAGCAAAACGAACTCGAATGCAAGGCCAACCGCTGTTAGGCAGTTGCCTCTGGAGAGAAAGTTGTGCGGCCCTGCCTTGTAATAAAGACTTGATCAACAGTCGCCGCGTCGTAGCGAATTCACGAGCATCGTCGGCTGCAAACTGTTGCGTTCTTTGTTGAATGAAATGCAGCGATCGAACGCTGCACCATCCGCCAGGCAGTGTGAATCCGATAAATCCCGTGAAAATTGGCTCTCCTTCATTATAGAGCCGCTTTTAACTTCGTGGATCCGCTTCGTCAATTACTTCGAAATTTCGTTTGTCGTTACGTTATCCGAAACGTGAGAATCTTGGAGATTGTATTCAATGAATCTAAACTGGTCGATGATTCTCCATCACAAGGCACGTTGTTTGTGATTTTTCTGAAAGTGCGTGTATATATATATATATATCTTCTTCGCTTTCGATAATTTCTTATGTATCAACTAGCAGTTATTTCTCTTCGTAAAGTGAACGCAGAGTACTTTAAGTGATATATTTTCATTCTTTGTTTACGATATTTCCGCCTCGTAAGCAGTCACTCGTAATCGTTGTTGCACATGTACAATGATAACAGATAACAGATGATAACACAGAGCCCGGCAAACAAATATCCATCATCGCAGATTAAACTCCAGTGATCTATCTCGGCCATTATTTTAAGTATACGTCTAACCAGTCGTCGAAACGTAGGAATTTTTGAAATGGGTGAGTATCTCGATGACGCAGCCGTTGGTTCATCGACAAGAATGATCGAGGAAAAAGGACGCGCCGTTCAACTGACAATTGGAGGAGGCGAACAGTTTTTGAATTCAGACGCCCGCTCGGTTGCCAGGATGCACATAGAGTTTGACAGCCTCTCGTACTCTGTGTGCTCCAGCAAAGGCAAGTATGCCAAAATTAGTAAGATAGGTAAAGCAAGTATGCGAAATTAGCAAATAGGTAATCAGAAAGTATCAACTTATTTGCGAGTCGCGCCGTAAAATTGAAAAACAAGTTGCATTAAAGTGATTGGAATAAAGAAATGAAGCGAAAGTCAAAGGTGATTTACGTATGGATTGCACAAAGACACCGATTTACATAAATTATTCGTGTGATTTCTATCGCGAGCGTAAGAACGTTATTAAAAGAAAAGAAAAAAGGATAATAACATGAAATACTGTTAACGTAATACTGAACGTAGTTTCGCGAACGTTAGATTTTTATCCAGATGTAACTACTCACACATTCGTAATTATTCATGTTGCACATCGTACCACCATCACAATTATCAGTGGAAGTTCATCGAATATTAATAACGTGACTGTGAATTTTTTTGTGCATTTTTATGAGAAATTGAGAAGTATACGTAAAGTGTACAAAAGTAGAAGATTTATCATCAGAGATAATAGCACGAATAAAACTCTTCTGGGGAAAAATGAAATCTCTCTCTGTTTCCTCGTACAGGGAAATCAAAGACGGTGTTGAAGAACGTGACAGGATGCTTTCGTCCTGGGAGATTGACGACAATTGTCGGCCCATCCGGCGCTGGAAAAACCACGTTGCTTCGTGTTATATGCAGCGCGAGAACTCCAGATGTTAATGTTAATGGTTCGATCACCATTAACGGCGACGAATGGAATGGCAATGCTTTCCGAAAGCAAATATGTTTGATACCGCAGGAGTTCGCGCTTCAACCGTTGCTCACTGCCAAGGAAACACTGTACATCGCAGCACGTTTGAAGACACGAGACATTCACGACGAGCGTACTGTCAATTTCATTGTACGTTCAGCGTGTGAAATTTGCTAAATTTTACAATAAAAATAGATAGGAAATATATATATATGTACAGAGGAAAGTTTCCTATATTGGATCAGCGAAATTTGTCAAGAACGATTTCAGAGTCGAGTAAAAGCAGACTGAAACATTACGAGAAACCAAAGCCTAAAACCAAAAAGCACTTTTAAATACATCGCCAATTTAGGAAACTGGTTCCCTAATTGATTTGCACGACAGTATAATTACATTCGGTCGTGTTCATTTTTGGAGAGGAACTTTTTTTTTATTCGAAAATACAAAATGCCTATATATTGTAATAATTGAAAATTAAATTTAAAAATTGTAATATTTGAAAATTAAATTTAAAAATTGTAACGTTTGAAAATTAAATTTAAAAATTGTAACGTTTGAAAATTAAATTTAAAAATTGTAACGTTTGAAAATTAAATTTAAAAATTGTAACATTTGAAAATTAAATTTAAAAATTGTAACGTTTGAAAATTAAATTTAAAAATTGTGACATTTGAAAATTAAATTTAAAAATTGTAACGTTTAAAAATTAAATTTAAAAATTGTGACATTTGAAAATTAAATTTAAAAATTATAATATTTGAAAATTAAATTTAAAAATTGTAACATTTGAAAATCAAATTTAAAAATTGTAACGTTTGAAAATTAAATTTAGAAATTGTAATGTTTAAAAATTGTAATATTTAAAAATTGTAATGTTTAAAAATTGTAATGTTTAAAAATTGTAATATTTAAAAATTGTAATGTTTAAAAATTGTAACATTTGTAACAATTTTTTTAAATTTAATTTTCAAATATTACAATTTTTAAATTTAATTTTTGAATATCACAATTTTTAAATTTAATTTTCAAATATCACAATTTTTAAATTTAATTTTCAAATGTCACAATTTTTAAATTTAATTTTCGAACGTCACAATTTTTAAATTTAATTTAAAAATTGTAATATTTAAAAATTCAGTTTAAAAATTTGAGATTTTTGAAAATTCGACTACCCACTGTGTTTGAACTTGCAGGTGACGGAAATAGCAGAAAATCTGAACTTGACAAGCTGCCTGAACACTCTAGTGGGAAACCTAAGCGGCGGAGAGCGAAAAAGATTGTCGATCGGCGTAGAAATAACCACGAAACCATCCGTTTTGTTAATCGACGAACCAACCAGCGGACTCGACAGTGCATCTTCGAATCAGGTTCATAATTCAGGCTCGTCGCGACTTGATAATTCGAAGGGAACGATCTAAAAAATTAATGGTCCATTTCGTACAGGTAATTGGACTGTTGCATAAAATAGCAAAAGGAGGTTGCACGGTCGCTTGCGCGATTCATCAACCAAGCAGTCGCATGATATCGCAATTTGACGATTTACTAGTGATACATAACGGGACATCGTTCTATTGCGGTCTTTGGGACGATGTTTTCTGTACCTTCAGCGAGGCAGGATACGTGTGCCCTCAATTTTATAATATATCTGAATTTGGTAATACCTCAACGAACGTTATATTTATTATAGATTGTTTATTGTTATATATTCATCTCCAATATCGTTGCAGTTTTGGAAGTGATAACGGGAGAGAGAAGCGGAGATTTGAATAATTTCCGCAAACTTAGCCAAGATAAATACTCGAAATGGAGGGAGCATTACGAACGTCCTGTTGCGGGTAACAATCATAATTTAAAACAAATCTATAACACTTGTAAAAGTAACGTTAGACCAACGTATACGATTAAATTAATTGCAACACCTTGTTACGATTGAATTAATTAAATTTTGGTCATTTAAATTAATTACTATCTAATACTTTCTTACTAATTATTACTAATTTATTGCTACTTTACTTATTTTAAAATTATTAATTTATCACTACTTTATTTCACTAATTTAAATCAATTACCATCTAAGACTTTATTACGATTAAATTAATTAAATCACTACCTGATAAATAATTATCCAGCGAAGTTGAAATGCATAATGTCAAGTAGCTCAATGTTTCAGAAACAGATGTTACAGCTGCACCAAGATCAGACGTCACTACCAAGAACTCGAAGTCGTCTATCTGGCAGGAGCAGAAAATTTTGCTACTGAGGGCGTTCATCTGTATCAAACGGGACCATGTTAGTAATTGCATTGGATACTTGTTGATTCGTTGTAATTTCGTTTCCCATAGAAAGTTCTATCCTGTCGTGAATTATTGTTCATTTGCTTTGTAGATGTTGACGAAGTTGAGACTCACGGCACACGTGGTAATAGCTTTTTTACTAGGCATAATGTTCTATGATTCCGGTGCCAATGCTGATAGGATTCACAGCAATATAGCTTGCGTATTTTTTATCCTGATGTTTTTATATTTTGCGAACGCCATGCCGGCTGTACAGATGTGTAAGTGAATACTGCTTTATCAACAAATATCGTTTTCTTTTTTTTTTTTTTCTAATATCGAAACACCACAGTCATATATATATATATCGCGACAAAATTTTTGATTAAATTTACGATTTAATTTCAGTTCCTGTGGAGGCTGCCGTTTTCTTACGAGAGTACTTGAACAATTGGTATCGTTTAAGGTCTTATTTTTCTATAAAAGTTTTGTCAGATCTTCCGTTACAAGTGAGTATAATAATAATAATAATAATATTAATTAACATAGTTATAGTTATACGAGAATACCTATGTTAATCAAACTGCGAATATTCACAATATGCTTTTGGAAAACTGAGAATCACAAAGTTATTCAGAATGAATCTAATATGCGAGAATATTTAAAGTATCAAGAATAAAAATATTATCATATTATATTCTATTATATATAATTTTCTATTATTCTATTATACTATTATATATATTATAATATATTCATTATTATATATACAATAATGAATATAATATATTAATTAATCATTACAAATAATATAATATATAGAAATATAAAGAATATAATATAATATATTAATCATTACATATATAATTCATTCTATTATTCTATTATACTATTATATATATTATAATATATTCATTACGATATTCAGGTCGAACGAACTTCTCGTTTCATATTCTACAAAAATACAAATTTACGTGAAATTCGCAAATGAATAATTTGTCATTTTAGATTCTTGCGCCTTCGGTGTTAATTACAATAATGTACTACATGACTGGCCAACCGATGGAACGGGACAGATTTTTACGCACTTGGCTGCTTTGTGTTCTGACAACAATCGTTGGACAATCATCAGGAATGCTCATCGGCGCTGCCTTCAATACACAGGTAATGTAATATAAAACTGAGTTTTCCTCTTTGCGAAAGTTACATCACATTTGTCCATCCATCGCATTTGTATCATTGTAAATGGTTTCGTGTAATTTCGTCGTTCGAAAAACTTATACCGAATCGAATTGTAAATTCAATATGATCCGGCTTTGTGAAACAGTATGCCGCCAATTGAAATTAATTGATATTTCTAGCTGGGAACTTTCTTGATTCCTGCGCTCAACATGCCAATGATACTGTTTGCCGGATTTTTCCTAAAATTCAGCGAGGTGCCATTATTCCTTCAACCATTCTGCTCCATTAGCTTCTTCAGGTAATTCATTGTTTTTTTTGCAATCGACAACAGTTCATTGTTTCTTATGAAATTAATTGCAGAGAGGACATTTTTTTTTTTTTTTATAGGTTTGCATTTGAAGGCATTTTACAAGCGTTTTACGACGGAGACAGGGAGAGATTGCGGTGTTACGAAATTTATTGTCATCTACGTTCGCCTAAAAGGGTGTTAGAAGAGATGGACATGCCTGCAATTTCTTATTACACGACTGTGTTAGGTTTATGCGTTTGGATACTGTTACTGCAACTCTCGACATATTTGGTGCTTAAATGGAAAGCACAAAAAGCTAAACAATGAACGTATTTAAATTTTTATATTTATATTCTTCTTCTATAGAAACGTGTCGTACGGGTGTTTCATGTGATAATCGGATTAATTAATTTTTTTTTTATCCGAAGATATTTTTGTACACTGCAATTGTGATGTTTATATAAAGTCGAACTCACATAACACAATAAAAAAAGAAATATTACAAAAAGATAAATATGCAATGCGATACCATTTGTCTTATATGTATAAATAGATAAGAGTGAGACATCTATTCTTTTTTATATGATACACGCCCCATGTTTCTCTACTTTACCATGTATTCTCAAAATAAAGGAGGCATTATACAGGGCGTTTCGTAACTTATGTGACCCACTTCGGGAGCTGATTGTACGCCTAACAATAATGAAAAAAAAGTGATATAAATATATGTCCTATCTGTCTTCGTTTATGAGATATAATGAATTTTCTGTTTTAATTACTTTTACAAAACATGCTCGAAATGACCACCTTGCATTTGAAAACAAGCCTGCACGCGTCTTGTCATTCATCTGGTTACTCTCTCTATCATTCCTGGTGTTTCTCGAATTTGTCGGAAGCCTTGCTCTATTCTATTTCGTAGTATTTCAGCATGTTCAATCGATGTTGCGTGTACAATAGATTTTAAATGTCCCCGCAAATGAAAATCTAATGGATTCAAATCCGGAGAACGAGCAGGCCATGCAATAGGACCTCCACGATCAATTCATTTATTTGCAAAGTGTTGATTTAAAAATTGCCTAGCCACTCGGCTAAAATTCGGCGGAGCTCCGTCATGCATAAACCGCGTACGAAGTCTAATATCGACTGGAACTTGCTCTAATGTTTCGTGTAAACGTGTGCTCAAAAAATCAACGTACTTTGTGCCTGTTGATTGGTTTCCCATCAAGAGAAAATGGTCCAATTAAAAATTTATCAATTATTCCTGCCCATGCGCTTCAACTAAACTGGCGTTGATGTCTTGAATGCACAATAACGTGTGGGTTTTCTTCATCCCAATTACGATTATTGTGAAAATTGAATATACCATTCCTGGTAAAACTAGCGTACTGGAGTTTGCTCTGTTTATAAAATTCATTATATCTCATAAACGAAGACAGATATGACTTTTTTTTCATTATTTTTAGGCGTACAATTCATCAGCTTCCGCAAGTTACGAAACACCCTGTATATAATTATTAACAAGTATTAAAAGACGTGTTTAACTCGTAATTATCGAAGGGTTGTCGTACGTCTAATAAACATTTTCAGAAATATTTTTTTATTGCTAAAATCGCATGTCCGAGGCAGGGAAACAAGAAGGCTTGGGCTGGGATTGCTTTAAAATTATTTATGCTTCTTGCTTATCCCACTAGATATAAATATATTAACAAAATAGTTGTATAAAAATACTTTACATGTGCAGTTAACAATTTCACGTAGAAAAAGTGTAAAAAATTTCTGACGTTATAAATTACGGGAAAGTAAGGCATATTACATATTATAATATATGAAATGTGCGCGTAATGTATGATTGGAAAATTTTCTAACATTTTTTTTTTTTTTTTTCGTAAATTTGTAAATGTAAAAGACATACTTGCATTGATAATTGACACTCGTTGAGCAATCGTAAAAATATCACGTTCAACTTCCGAAAAGTATCGTTTTTTCGGAAAGAATATCACCTGAAATACGCACTTAACTTACAAAATAGCATGTTCCTTTTCGTTTCGTTAAACTTTCGCGAATTGTCAAGTTCATTCGATTGAAAATTACTCTATCATAATAGATTTCAATCACGAAAGACCTTAATTCACAATTAAGGTATTGAAATATCTTACGATTATGAAATATAGAAATAACGAATGGCCTAAAATTAATTCTAGAATAATTCTAAATTGCATTGTATCATTACGAGAAGTGACGTTAAGTAAATTTCATTGTTCACATTTAGAGAAAACAAAATTATGTTCCTTGGAAATATCACTGGATCATTAATTTCGTAAATCTGACGAAATAGCGTAAACATTTATGTACATGATGAAATATTCTATGCTCCCTGTCTTCTTTTCCACGTTCAAATATACGGTTTAATCAGAAAGATATGATTTGGTTAAAACTACAATTATTTTGTTGGAAATTTACAATAAACATGCAAATGTGTTTGTTTCTCAAAAATCATATCGAAATTAAACTTATCTTACGTATTCATATCTTTTTATAAAAGATGCCCTTGCGAGAAATATAAATACGTACATATGTTTCTTCACTTCTTTTTTTTTTTTCTTCTTCTTACGTAACATTCTCCTAGAGTTGAATAGCGATCGTTAATCACTTTGATAAGAAACAACATCAAAACAATAAGTTCGACGTTTGCTTTGAAACAAATCCATTTATCGTAAAGATATGATCTTCCATTTGAGAAGTATATACGCGACGCATCGCGTTAACAAAAGAATCGTTACGAGTGCCACGATGTCGTTCCAAAATTGATCACCATCCATGGCGATATCAGAAAGAAATTTTGCCGGATATCGGTAATGGCAATACAAATTTTCCTTCTCCTTGCAAAGTAATACTGGTCGATCAAATCCATAAATGGCACCAACGTATCTGTAAATTTGAAAAGTTTATTATTATTTTTCTGATTGCTGCTCCACGATTTTTTCTTTTTACGTGTATTAGGTATTAGATATTTATTTCTATAGGTATTTATTTATTTAGTATGTATTTCTAGTATATATTATGTGTTATATAGATCTGAGTTATACTGATTATATATATATATATATATATATATATATATATATATATATATATATATATATATATATATATATATATATTTTTGCATCATGGTATAATTAATCTTAACTTAAAATCTCCTGATATTAATATTTTTTTGTAGTACCACTCTCAGATCTATAAAAAAACAATTAATTAATTATTAGAAGATTTTAAGAGATTATGTATTATATAGATCTGAGTTATACTGATTATATACTGGTTATATAATATTTTTGCATCATGGTATAGTTAATCTTAACTTAAAATCTCCTGATATTAATTTTTTTTGTAGTACCACTCTCAGATCTATAAAAAAACAATTAATTAATTATTAGAAGATTTTAAGAGAACATATTATGTGTTACATAGATCTGAGTTATACTGATTATATACTGGTTATATAATATTTTTGCATCATGGTATAGTTAATCTTAACTTAAAATCTCCTGATATTAATTTTTTTTTGGAGTACCACTCTCAGATCTATAAAAAAACAATTAATTAATTATTAGAAGATTTTAAGAGAACATAAATGTACCATGATGCAAAAAAAAATATATATATATATATATATATATATATATAATCAGTATATAATCAGTATAACTCAAATCAAAATGCTTATATGTCTATGTGACTTTTATGTCATTCTTAGAGTTGGTGAAACATTTAAAAAATATTACCCTTCCAAACTATATCGCAAAAAGCTGACGTATGTACCCCACTTGAGATAAACTGGCATGTCACGTAATGTCAGGCCGAAACCAGAGAACATCATTAACGGTACAGTCGACGTTGGCCCCACGAATGTTCCGTTCTAAAATTTTAAGGTGTTACTCTAAACGTTTTCTAATAATGAAATGAAATTACAGATTGTAATATATGAATTTATATTATATGAATTTAAGATGTTTCATATATATTATACGGATATAATTTAAAAACTGAAACTTAGGTGTAAACATTGTTTTGCTTGTTATTACTTATATTGTAGAAACTATTGTACGATATCTCGGATACTCTTATAAGCACTATGTGCATTGTCTGATTACTCACAATTACGTTGCATACTGCTCCAATCATGAGACCAGTCCCCTGTGATATCAAAACCACCAACAAGCTAATCGCGAAAAACATGAGAAACCGTGACATTTCTAACGGCTGGGACGTGACAAAATACGTTATTAGGGTGAAAAGCAGACAGGATGTTATCGAAACCGGTAAATCGACGATTGTTACGGCCGTGTAAAATGCTTTTAGACTGTACCATTTGTTGAAGTGTTCCTTCAACAGGATGTTCATTTGCATGGGAACTGAAAAAAAAAAAAAAAAATATAAAGAAACACACGTTTGAATGTCATTCCTGAAAGAGTTAACGAGAATTCCAGCAACGAGTAGCTGAATTATAAAATGTTTTACGTACAAGTAACAATGGTGAGCATCATCGAGGTCATCAAATGATGTATGAGAATGGAGAACAAAAGATTGTAATTATCTAATACTCTGGCACCGTCGATACCAGCTTCGACGAAGACCAGACTAAGCATCAAGCCGACAGCTACATTGACTAGGATTCGTAAATATGTTAACGTCTGTAACGAAAAAACAGTTCGTTGTTTGTTGTAGAAAGAAATTATCTGACTACACGGTAGAATGTCATCAGTCTATCGTTATTATTAATTCTGGCAAATATTTCCGGAATCCTCAAAGTATAAAATGTTGTGTGTTTGTTTGGAATGCGCGAGAAAATAAAATCAATTGACTTTGATTAGTTTTAATTACTGAGTCGCGCTTGGCTTTTTTGTTTTCTTACCAGGGAGTATAGATTGCAAATGATAATAAGATACACGTGTCATAATGTAATTAACAATTATAATTCTGTGGTTCTGTGATACTTACAACATCTCGTTTACACATAATAAAACCTCTTCTTATTAGAACTCGGATCTGATGTGTTAAAGGAGTAGCCTGAAGGCCACTTTCTCTATTTAAATTCACAGCGTTTTTATCCGAATCCAGTGCTGCAAAAGGGACAAAAATATATGTCGTTTCAAATTTCTACATAATCTTTATTAATAATGCTACCGTATCAATGTGGTTTATTTTGAAATGGACACGTACTTTTCAAACCATTTACATTCATAAGTGCGTCAGCATTTTCGAACCACTGTGTATTGTTACCGTTTCCTGAACTCGATATTAGCAACGCTATTTTATCTTCTCCGTATTCGCCGCAAGCCAATTCAATCACTGCAGAGAAACAGAGAACAAAAGGAGTATTATGCACAGCGTTTATTCGTCGTATAAATGATGCATTTTTCATTCAATGCGAAAGAACATTTGAAAATTGAAAAAAATATCTTAAACGTAATATTTCATGACAAAGTACTAAGTGCATTTGATTATTTTAAATAAAAGAAAACATTGTTTACATAAAAAAAAAAAAAGGATAAATACGATGAAATGCATGCTATATCATAATCGAATTATACGCAGTTGGTTGGAGAGAGAGAGAGAGAGAGAGAGACAACAAGATTACAAATTATACAGTGACATTAATTGATGTTGCTTAAATGATATGCCTGAAGCTATTTGTATTCGGCGCTTGCTATTATACGCTTGCTATTTGTACGGAATTTCCAATCACAAGCAGCGAAGCAACGTGCGACAAAACTCGTTTCATTTTTTCGCTTTTATTTTTAGCTGACTGATTATTTTTTATTAACGTTTGGCCTAAGGAAGATAGAAAATAAAGAGACTTGTGACAGTAAGTGTGATTAATTCTCAATCGATTGACCGTAACATGAGATTTAGTAGTGAAACTGAAATATCAATAAAAAAA
>NW_025109339.1:1043049-1142749 GCF_011392965.1 Frieseomelitta varia
AAAAAAAAAAAAAAAAAAAAAAAACGCATCTGAAACGAATATTTCTTTTATAATCTGAACATTCATTATTTTTCTTTGCTTTGGCGATTCATCTTGCTATGTCCCTTTGTCCAATTATACGCTTCTCGTACCGTAATCAGCTGGATTGTGGTATACAGGACATGGTAGTTTGACGTTCTCCAAATAAGAAACCAGCTGGCTGGTTGCACCGTGAAACAAGCAATCTCCGTTGGCCAATACGTAAACCTGAAATTATGCAAATAAGATTAAAAGAAAAAAACGAAGAAGAGAATCGATCGCCACAAGCGTACGAAATGTAAATCTTTAATTTGTTGAATAAAACATTAAGGGACAGAATCAAACATTCAACTATGACGTCAACTTTGACTCGGCAGGAAAGATCCACGGTAAAAAATACCTCGTACCAAATCAAATAACTGAAAGATCGACGCGCTGGGTTGATGAATCGTGCAGACGATCGTCCTTCCTTGTCGTGAGAGTAGTTTCAGCAAGTTCACTACTTGCGTACACGATGAGCTGTCCAAACCTCTGAAACATTTGCCGCATTTAATAATAATAATTATTATTATTATCTGTACAAATGTGTATGTTTATGCAATTCTATAGTTTTCATCGATGTAATTAATAAAAATTAAGTAACTGCTACGGACTACGGATTTTCACACATTTATACAGGAAGAAAACTTGCAGAGAATACACGTAACATGATAAACTATGTAAAATATCTGATGTGATGTTACAATATTTGGTTTTACATAAAATAACTTTTCTATCTCTTCTCGTCGTTACATAAAAATCCGTAACACTGTTACAGGTATTGATCAAATATCAAATAATGATTAACTTCTTGTGCACGATCATTACAGAATGCTGTAAGCATAGTGTAGAGCATCGTAAAGTTCGATGGATAATGTTATGTAATAAAATTCAGGTGGGGAAAAAGGAGCAATAAAAAAAGATGTTAAGTGTCGCAATTTTTTTTTTTTTTTTTCATAATCACAATGTGGCTATAAAAATTCTTAGCGTTGGCACACATATTTTTTCTTTCAATGACACGTTTTCTTGCCAGGTTCTGCATTTCGTTTCCGTTAATGTCAAGTTTTTTTCAATTTACACGAGACAATATTTACAATTCATACTGTATTACATATATTCAATACATTCTTACGCTTTCTATTCTAATTTCTTCTAATCTACAAATGTATAAATATTCGCGGTCCGTTTGCAACAGTTACAAATTTATAAATACATATGCATGGCTCGTGAGAATTAAGTAAATCAATTTTCACAACTCAATTAATTTTCATGATACAGTTGAACTTACGTGGTCGGTTCATCGAGGAACACAACGGTCGGATTATTAACTAACTCCAAAGCGATGGATAGTCTTTTTTTCTGTCCGCCGCTTAATTTTCCCGTTAGAGTGTTCACATGCTCGTACAGGCCCAAAGTAGTTAGGATTTTTTTAATCTGAAAACAGAATATTCTGTTATTCCGTAAATTTCTGTTTTATTGTATTGCAAATGTGTAAGTTTAATAATTACAGTCTAGACGAATGTGGTTATGCAACTGATACTGATGGTAATAACAATTATTACGAGATTACGAGATTAACAACACGTTTGACAAAGTAAACGACTATGCTTCGAGAATAATCTGTTCGATTAAGACATTAATTGCAAAAGACATTAGTAAAGGAATGTTCAAAGAATCATTATAAAATTGATTATAAGATCATTACAAGAGTATTAATTTTTGTTTAATGGAACTGGTTAAGGCCAACGATGCTTATTATTTATGACGTGGACACGCTTCAGAGTGTTGTTCATCGCGTAAACAGTTTAGAGAACGTGCAACCAGTTCTTCCATAAATCTCAATTAGTTTCGAGTGTCAGGACTATATTTTTTCCGCTCAATAGCAATTGCCATATCGTAAAGAAAGTGTGTGCCAGAGGATGGGATGATTTTCAGAAGATGATGGCCTCCAATGTTTCCCCCTGCCTCCCCACGCGAAGTCAAAACCTGCTTCACACTTTCTGATTGGTCTTAACACGTCTCTCGTTCTACAGTTTAACCTTGGAAGAACGAAAAGATCTTCTTATAAGAAAACTGTGAGAAGAAGAGTCAGTCAGTGATTCACAGAAAGAATAATGTAAGAAGTTTACAGTCAGTCAGTCAGTAACTCAACAAGATTCAGTCTTCACTCAGTCAATCTCAATGGTCACTCATTGTCAGTCGAGTCATTTAGTCAATCAGAGTCATTCTCAGTCAGTCAGTATTCAGCTAAGCGAATCAATTAAATTCAGTCGTCTTTAGCTTAGTTACTCAGATGAAATTAGCTATCTGGATCAAGCAGAAGCAGTAGGAGCATCTTGAGAAATAAATTTGTCGTCAAGCATTGAGTTATTCATTCCCACATGAGTGAGTAGTCCAATCGTTTGTGTGTCCTTAACAACGATATTTCCAATGTGATTTTTTATTCTCAAGTCCATTGTTCAGAACACTTTCAAAACGCTTTACTTTTTGTACGTGCATTCTCTTTTAGATAACAGGGATTTCGAAAGACGAGCACAAACTCTTTAAATTAATGATGATGATATTGTTAATAATCGATACTTAAGAAATAATGTCTTGCAAAATGTCATTCGCTGGTGTTTAAAAAAAATCTTCCTGGCAACTCGAAGACATTTACATATCATGCATACTTACTATCGTTTCCTTCTTACTTTTGGAGATGTTGGTAGGCAACTTGAGGTCAGCTGCGACAGTCATGTTCTCGATGACCGTCAACAGAGCTTCCAAACGATCATCTTGCGTGATGTACGCGCTACATCTGTAAAACGACACAATGTCAAAGTTGAGGATACATGACACACAATTTTATTTGCAACCCACATAGATTGCGAAATCGTTATTTATTGTTTCTGATCTAGTTGTGTTGCAAACAATTACCAACAAAGTATTTTTAGAAAGTGTTTCTCAAGCACTCGATATTTTGATTCAATATAATACGTGTTTGTAAAAGTATTAGAATATTCATTTTCTAGCGTCAATGTAATTTCCAAAAGTATAAAAAGAGAAAACATAGAAAAATAACTTATGTTGTATACTTGACTGAATCAATAACTATAGAGTTCGTGTAAATCATTTTTCATATGAAAGTATACAAAAAAAAAAAAAACAACATTATTTTGTACAATCTTAGTCCAAACAACTTTTCAGAGGTGTGAAGAAACATTTGCAATATTTCCATTGTCCAGAATGTTTCTGTATGTATCACGTTAATGATCTTAATATGCGTATCTTAATACTAACAACAATAAGGATTATAAAATCCACGATTACCGGTTAATATTCTCCATTGTATCAATCTTGATAATTTTTAAAAATTCATTAATTACCCACAATGATATTTAAGATTAAGATAGGCAGATCTTCGATCACGTAAAATGTTCTATTATCATATTCATGATAAAGAGAAATGTACGTATTTCCAGTGACATTTACTTTCGGAATGAATTCATCTGCCGAACGCAGCCGTTGACGTAGACGTTTCCATTCACGCCAGTCGTCCTGAATCCCGACAGGATATCCAACAAGGTCGACTTCCCTGCCCCGGATGGGCCCATTAAGGCAATTAAATGTTTCGCTGGAAGTCTTCCATTGATTCCGTGTAATATCTCCTTTCGACCTGTAATGTGCCTCATTGTCAGTTAAAGAACACACCAGACGCGTTATTAATCTGCATGAAAGTTAATTACCATGAGGCGGCTGTTTTGTACAAATTTACATTTTTCATCGAATGTAATTGGAAAAGAAGAGTGAAAGGGAGAAAGCTAAATAGCGATTATTTTAGCTACTAAAGATCATAATGTGTGTTTAATTTTAAATAATAATTGACATATATAGATTCATAAACATTCGCGGTCCAGTCATTTTGATCACTGCGTGTATTGTGAATAGAAAGTACAAACGTCAATTAACACAAGTAATATTGAAATTGAATTCTTATCGTGGATTATCAAATTAAGTAATAAATTTCCCTAAAAAGCTTAAAAGGCCGCCATATTACTTTATTTTAATGATTTAACATTTAATTATAAAGATAATTATTTTATATTAATATAATAGGGTATCTAATCCTAGTTTAATATTTAATTTTCATATATTTTAATATATAAAATTATATATACATAAATAATTTAAATTTCACCTATAATTATTAATTTTTATATATATATATTATTTATTTTAATAAAATTTGTTAATTATTAACTTGTAATGTAAGTTTAACCGCTATTGCTGGCACTTTAATTTATAATTATTAATTTTAATTCCCTTATTTAATTTTCATTAATTTTCATATAAAGAATTTTTTACCAATTTTATATAATTTATATAATATGTTTAATTTTAATTAATTATATTTAAAATAATGTTTAATTTAATTAATAATTTAACCATAATTATATCTTTTGAAAGTTCAATTTTCAAAGGGGAGAAAATCCATTTTCTCATTTCAAATTCTGTGAAATACAATTGCTGGCCGGTCGCTCGTTCTTTACTAAAAATATAGTAAAGTTTCCGCGCCAGTATTACTTATAGATGAACACGCGTCCAATTTGATGAAATTTCAAAATATATTATATATAGGCCAATTTGATGAAATTTCAAAATATATTATACATAGACAGATAAAAGTTGTACGATAAAAATATTTCGATTATTTCCCCGAGTCGTTGTGCGTATGTCTATAAATAACTGACACAGGCCAAAGGGATAATGGGGCAAAGGAACAAGGAAATGTTAATGTATGTACTGATGCAACACAAACCTTTCTTACAACCTAATGACACGGTATACTTGATGTCCTCGAATACAATATCAACGGTATTCACCAAGTCGTTTTCCATGAGACGTTCTTCATCCTTAATTTTTACACTGTCTTCGTCGTTCTCTGATCGCCTAGGCAGTGTGTGAACCTTTGTTTCGGCTGTATTCGTCTCCTGGCCATTGTTCATCTCGTGCATCAGTACTCCCATCGTCGAGTATTCTGCACGAGCTGGTGAAACGGCCGGAGAGTATTATTATTTTTCCTGAACGCTCACCAATTGGTTGAACCGAACATCGGCGCTCAAACACCGTGAAACTGCAACCAGGAGAGAAATTGTCGTTATCGTTAATAGAAGAAGGAAAAGGCACAAGAAGAGATAATATATATTTGTATAATGAATCGCCGCGCGATCGATTTAAAAATTTGAAATTTACCGCCAATCGGTGAGAATAGATAACATGCCTATAGGGTGATTGAAAAGGAAAAAAAATTGTTACATCTAAGTTATAGTCATTTTTTTGACTATACGATCTTGGAACGATGGAGGAACGAAAGTTAATTTCTGTTTAAAAATAATAATTTTTGCAACTGCAAAATTCACACGCATTATTGCGTTTGATTATTATTATTATACAAACCGTTCAGAATTTTTCACCTCTTTTCTCTGTACTTTAATTAAAAAATATATATGATTTCTTAGGAAATCGCGTGAATTACTTTATATATAGATACATACACATTAATACTGCAATGCAGCAGTTCATTATCATTTTTTTTTTTTTTCTTTTTTAATTTAAAAAAAACTAAACGACGCAACTTCAGTTTATGTGAAACGGCAAATTCTGAAATAAACGTGACATTCATATTTACTAGTCAGATCTGGGGCACAAATTGCATATTCAACTATTTCCGGCAGATGGAGGAATTTATCTTATTTATATGTGACTATCTATATCTGCTTGAACTCATTATTCCGAGGATTGGAATATTCAATAACTCATAGAATGTGAAATAAAGTGATATAATAATAAAATAATTTTTTTACCTTCACACTGTAGTACATTTAACATTTATCACAATAGACAAGTTTCATTTAATTCGTTAATTAAATATAAATTATATATATATAAATTATGATAAATTATAATAAATTATATATATAAATTATAATAATATAATATAAATTATATATATATATTATAGTTGTAATAACTATAATTCTATTGTAGCAATTTCATTTCACAAAATAACTAATTTTTCAATTATTTTATTTTATTTTATTTTATTGAAATAATGGAATTATTTTATTTTATTGAAATAACAGAACTCAACGAGCAATAATAAATAACTTAAACTAAATGACTGACTTCCGCAGAAAAATAATAATTGATTATTAATCGATGATTAGTGTTATGACTTGAAAAAATGTTTTACTTGCTTCTCATAAATTGTTTAATATCCAAGTTAATTATACGACCTTATAATTACAAACATCTCGTTCGCAGTAACGAATTAAATTAATTAAATTAATTAGCTTAATGCGCAATTCGCAGTAACTATTTAAGTTGATTAACTTAATGCACTATATAACTATAAAGTAAAAATTATCGGGCAAATGATTTTGGAGCAATATTTTACTTAAAAAAAAAAAAAAGGAGGAGGGAAATTTAGAAAATTTTCCGCTTCTGTGCAATGTGTTAGAAGAATAACACGCATTACACGAACGAACGTCATTCTCAAAAAAAAAAAAGAAAAAAGATATTAGTTGTCATTTCGTGAAACGTAATGATACGTATAAGAAATATAACAGGAAGATATAATTCAAATAACAAGTACTAGAAACGATCTACGGTACTAGAGACGATCATTTGCATTATTTATATTATTTATAGTATTAGATGACAATATATAAATTTTGATTAATGATTAATGAAACTAAGCTATGCTTGGCAGTGGCCGCAGAAATTAAGTAAATATTATTAGAACTGTGATTTTCTTTCAACTTTTAGTCATATGTACATGTCTATCTTATATCATATGTCTATATCTAAAAATGAATCACGCACAATTAGACTGCAGATTATTATGCAAATCCACATTTTTTTCAGTATACAATTAAAGGAGCAAAAAAGATAGAAACTTGTTTCACCGGCGAAATATTACAGAAACCAGCAGAATTAATTGTTTCTTAATACAAACATTATTAGTTATTATACAGTGGTATAGTGATACACTTTTATTTATTAATAACAGTGCGAGATTTTGCATAAGACGTGACAGACCAAATAATTAAATAATTAAATAATTAAATAATAATTAAATAATAGTTAAATAATTAAATAATAATTAAATAATAGTTAAATAATTAAATAATAGTTAAATAATAGTTAAATAATTAAATAATTAAATAATAAGTAAATAATTTAAAATAATTCGAAACCCTGAGAAATATGAAACACACATATATATATAATAATCTAAATGTACAAAAGTAATATAAATCTTTTACGATTTAATTTAATAGAAGGGAAGTAACGTACGTTTTAATGTTGTTATTAAATAATTAAATAATGTTTCCACTACCTAGAAACTAATTGTTCTAATGTATTAAAAAGCATATAGTTCTATAAGAAAATATACGCACATATATAATGTAATAATTTATCACCTTAGTATCCGGATTCTAAATCATATCATGATCATAATTATATCATAATTGTATGATATATATTACATCACAGTCATAATTGCTATCATTGCACACCTTTGTCGATTTATTTCTTTCAAACTGATTTCTTTTAGTTAACAGCATCTTCAAATTGTCCACGTACAATTTTTTACATTGAACATTGAACATATGCGTTACACGTACGGATATGTACATAAGTACACAAAGAAAGAAAACACGAGGGAATCGAACGACATTGAAACGATTTATCATTGAGCAAACTTCCTCAAACAGAACAAAGCGCCCTATCTTCCTGACGATATGTCTAATCTTGTTTATGGAGTTGAACGACAATCATTATCGCAGAAGTTCAAGTTTGAGCTCTGGTAACGATGTTCGATGTTCTAACGATTCGACAGGCGAACCTAATCCAAACCAAATTTAACTGATAATTTCGAAAGTGGAACAAGAGTTTGATAAAGCATGCCTGATAAGCTTGTTTCGTAATTACTTGTGTTTTGCAATTACATCTTGTAAATACTTCCATTGGCACGAATCTATTGGAACGAAACGTTCAAATAAATATAAATAAATATGATAAGCGCGACTGTTGTCATACAGAAAGTCAGTTATTTCCATTTCCGAGACAATAGCCATAAATTATGACGATTGGTCGAAGTGCATCGCGAATCTAATCGCGCGAAATGAATCAGCAAACGAAAGTCCAGTCGGGAGATCATTGAAGATCCAGGCTGACTTGTTTTGCAAATGATGTGAATTGAAGTTTAGTATTGTAAAAAAAAAAAGGAAACGAAGGAACCTTGATTTCAAAAAGAAAAAAAAACGTTCAGGTTGTCGTCCATAAAACAAGGTTGCATGATGAGTCCACTGTAAGCAAAAAAGATCGACAGAAAGAGCAACAATTTATACGACTTCAAAGAAATCGAGCATGAACATGCATAAATAATCGGATACAAAGTGCAATTATTCCATGATGGTCTAATAATTCTACGTTGTATTTATTTCATAATTATTTATACAGCGTATAAATTTATTATTCTCAAGTGATAAATCTTTCATGTTTATACCTTTATTATACCTTATACCTTTATTACGTAATTATAATTTTTTCCATACTATTAATCGGTTAATAATTGTGTTTTCCTCTTAACAAGTATTATTTTGAATAACAATGTCAGTGTAAATTGCACATCATTATACATCCATATCCATCTAAGTGGCCATATATTAAACTATAAAATCTTAACTATGACAATTTACAATCCATACATTATCCTTACGTACAATAACAGGCTAAGACTTGGCTAATGGATTATTATCGCGCTATAGCTTTTTCAAGCGAATTCAGAATCAATGATTCGTCTCCAAAATGTTCGCACATTTTTAGTGTCTAAATGATCTGTAACAATGATTATCATCTCTTTGAATATCAATAGCAATCTCTTTGGATTATTTTTGCTAATTTTCCGGAATCTACCAGTTTCTCCCTAATTTTTTTAGTTCCCTAATTTTTTCTTTTCAAATTCTACCATCGATCAATCAAAGAACATCTCTCATTTCCTTCTGAACGTGAATTTCTAAATTTATCGATACACTCCACTTAAATTTAGTTACAATTGTTATAAGTTATATTTAGACCGCGGACTCTTATGCAGTCTCATAGTTTCGCAAACGAGTCTAAAGGGATGGAAGTGCAGAAATTTGTTTCGTCTGAAAAAAAAAAAAAGAGTTTTGAATTCCTTTGGTACAGAGAACTTTGAACAATTCCGAAAGGAAAAAACGACGAGAATTCGACAAATTCGAAATTTCTTGAATTCCTATCGCCCTGTGTGATATACTTGGAAAAAGTACGTAACGCAGGAGAGTATGACTTGCACGAACGTTTCGTTGCACAACTTCAATTTCGCTCTTTGTCGAAAAATTGATCGACTACGAGCGTTTTCTACATAGGTTTGTGCAATGTATTGCACAAATATTACCCACGATTATTGCACGCATGCCACTTTCGCTGGGATCATCCGAACGACTGCGAAGTTCACAAGTAAAAGAGAAGCAAACTCGGGAATATCAAACTACGATTTTCCATGCATTTGTAGAAAACTGCAATATATTACGCAGTATGCACACGATATGGAGAAGTGAGTAAGATAACGTGTTATTTTATTTTAGTAAATTAATACTATGTAGATATACGTACGTACGTGTGTAATACTACGTAGGTATAATGATGATAGATCAGTTGATTGAATATATATATTTTGTATATATACAAAATATATATATTGTATGTATAAACATATGTAATATATAATAAATATATTATAAAATAAATATAATATAAATATAATAATATAATAATAAATATAATAATAAATATAAATATTATAATAATATATACAAAATATATATATTGTATGTATAAACATATATAATATATAATAAATATTGTATATATTATATATAATATATAATAATTATATTATAAAATAAATATAATATAAATATAATAATATAATAATAAATATAAATATTATAATAATAAATATATAATAAACATAATATATTGCATATATTATATATAAAAGTAGTAATGTACTTTTTAATTAAGTATTCGCCTATACAGCATTATTTCCTCATTTCTCTCATTTCTTTCAATTTATGCAGCATTGTTTCCTCATTTTCAATTACAGAACATGCTGGCATCGTTTGGACAAAAATGAAACATGGATATATGCATACAATGCACTTTATGTAACCATGCAGTTGTAGTGGCGAGTTGTAAAAAAGATATGTAAATGGACACGCGTGGATCACGGAAGTATTTGAATCGATAGATTGCTTCGACGTCCGCGTACAAAGTTCAAAGCGACAGTATCAAACTTACTCACCGCGATCTATGATACACATGAACATCCGCACGCTTACGACGAAACTGACACAACTCGAATTAGATATTATTCCGTCAATCAACGAAACAATGGCAGCTCGAAGTAATAACACCCTTTCTTCGGTGTCGAAATTCATGAAAATACGCGCGCGCTATCGTTCAACGAGAGCATTCGGACAGTTTCTAAACGACAGCGAACGTATAAAATATACGAAATCTTTTTAACAGTTGACAGAATATCGATAATATCGATAATATAGTATAAATAGAGAAGCAATTGTAATCTCGAGTAAAGGTCCACAATATTCAGAGATAACGCGGTCTAATTCTTTCGTATGTTTCACTTCGTTCTCTGAGTATCTCTGAGTAATGTTGTAGACATGAAAACAATCTCCAAAGATCATGCTGTGTCCACTGTTAATTCAATTTCGACGGGAACGTAACAACAAACCTTACTCGAGATCACTTTATTCTTAACATAGAGCTAGAATCACGACGTTTTTTCCTTGAAAAAGGCGAACCTTCAGGCGAAAAAATTGTTTTCCTTTATTTCTTCGGGCGGAATCATGTTGACTGCATTTACTCGCAGCTAATTCCACACGCGGATCTAAATCAACTTACAAGTTGCAAATGAAACATAAGGAACGCATTTCTGCCGCATCATTTTGCACAGTGTACAAATGTCAGAATTTACTTTATAATTATGGTGAATTATCGTAACTAGCTGGATAATGCGAACGAGCCGAAAGAATTATAACGCAACGACACACGTTCGGCATATTCACACATTGACGAGTCAATCGATATCGTTCAAGTTGAAATGCAAAGAAACACGCCGATTATGAGCAGTGTTTTTTTGAAAAACTTGTTTCCCGAGCGATTGCCTATACTTCCAATTAACGAACGAAACCGTGAAAACGAGTTTCCTTCTCTACGAGTACCTTGAATATTGAAACTCGTCAATGCTTCTCAGCATACATGAATCTCCAACGATCTTCCAACGACGAGCGACCGAGGTTGAATGAAATTTAGAGTGTGCCCGAGAACTTTATAAACATAAGATGAGAAGCCTGAGATTTCTGAGAAACTATGTACATACGAGGAGTAAACATCGCAAGAGCACATCGTCGCGCAGTCATCGATTCAACAAATTATGTACAAATTATTCAGATGTGACGAATATATTTAGTAGCTCTTATATTGCACGTGTAATCACGAGCTTGTGGCTGTTTGCACGAATGATCATGTCGTTGGTCAATTATCATCGCGAAATCGACGACGTGATAAACTATGCATTCGATTGAGTTTTGAAATCGGTTGTTGACGGTTCGAATTCGACACGCGCAAATAAACAAAGAAAAAAAAAATATAAGAAAACATATAAAAGTAAGGATAAGGGGAACATAATTGCTATTTTTGAAAAATAACGCTGCATCAGCTATGTGTGGCGTTTCGCAGTATCAGCGACAAATTGTTTTATAATATATGTAAGATAAGTTCTCTTTTCTCTTTTCAATTGCAGGGATGAACGATATCGAAGGTTAATGATAACCAAACGCGAAAATTTGCGCGTCACTTTTCAAAAAATGAGTGATACTTGAACCCAACGCCACACCCGAGTCGAAGGAGCGAATTTATTCAGAGACAGCAATTATTATGTTGGAAAAAATATGGTAATACAAAAATTTGCATATTTCGCGGACGCGATAATTCAAAGATCTTGACATTGATGCCAATGCTAATGATATCGATTGGAAAAATTCCAGTATAGCATCTTATGAAAATATTTAAGCATCGACGAATAAATTATATGTGTTGTAGGGAACTTTTTCAGATGCCATTAGCACTGTATCGTAATCTGAAAGTATATATATATGCACATGATATACATATATCTTCGTAGTGATTAACAGTCGATTATTCATTATACTGATACGTCTCGATATTACATTTAAGATGACAAAATGTTAATTTTTCTATTCGTACAACATATTAACTTTTTACTAAATACCTGCGCCTCCTGTTGTAATGTAATGTGTGTAATAAATGAGCATGCGTAATCTATGTTATAATATATATTACATGATATGTGATAATTTTTAATCAAATAATTACACGTTCGCAGTGAATATCTTACAACTTCCATGTACATTTTTACAGATTGACTTTGCCAACACTGTGATTACATCCAAAACTAAATTCAGGTAGCAAGCCATCGTTTTCAACTGCTATGAAGTTCATAAATTAAATTATTGGGACTCTAAATGTAATTAGCAAGTTTTTGTACAATTTAAATAATCAAACTGTCCAATTCGTTTTGGAGTAGATCATCGCCGATTTTTTCAAATTAATTTCAAACGTACTTGTCGATAGGAGCAGCAAGTGAAAGATACATATTTTCGTTCCTTTATCTTTAAAACAACATCCTTGCACGATGATGTCCGAGACAATTACGAAAACTATGTATAGTGGATAAAGTTATATATGCTCCAATGAATTTTCCAGAATCCGCTTAGATTACGTCCCTCTTGCTAAATGCATTCACTGATAACGCAGAATGATTAATACCATTGCAGCAGCACGCGCGCAAAGTTCAATGGATCGTTTCATGCGAATTCACTGTGGAATGTAGATATCGATATTTTCGAATTGATTCTGAGCTCGATAGAGTTGGTCGAAAATAGGTTGATAGAGAAAAGCGCTTAATAGAGAAAAAAAAAATACCGACTCAAATAACAATGATACTATATCTTCGTATCGCTTTATTCTTATCGATGACATTCTAATAACTAGTTTTAAAATAACGGAATTTAATAAGAAAATTGTCACGAGCGTCTTGTGCAGTTTCTTTTTTTTTTTTTTTTTTTTTTTTTTTTTTTTTTTTTTTTTTTTTGATCTTTTTTCCTACGCTGAAACATGAATTTCAAAATAAATGTTGTTCCTTAACAACGAATAACAATACGACAAATTTACGATACTGAATGAAAAAGTAACTAAAATAGCTGGAATAAAAATAGATCGTGGTGTATTTGTATTACAAATACAATTGGAAAACAATTAGTAATTTTAATGATATCTATTTCTATCACATTGCTCTACTATCTGTATTTTACTTGTTATCAGTTAAATTCTTGTAATCTACGTTTCGAAATATCGATAGTCGTCAATTTCAACTTGACTGTGTGTTTCTGATAATCGAGTTACACTTGTATTTCCTCCTCACACACAAACATTCCGAAGTCTTCGGCAATTTTCCCCGATTTTTATCTTTTAAACGAAAGCCTCTTTTCACTTTCACTTTCGATATTCACATTCCAAATAATTCGGAAAAAAACAAAGGATTTATTTTCCACAGTCACATTTAATTTTAGGCTGCAATCGACATCTAGAATCATATTTTACAACGCAAATATATCGTTCACGTTCTTTTCAACAACCTGTGCTTCAAGGTTCAACCTTTGTTTCAAAAATTTACCGAAACGAAAGTTGTTTGCTTCGAAGCAAAGATTCCAGCTGATCATTCCATATGAAATTATCATTCTATATAAAATTCTTCAAAATGATTTTTAAGCGACACGCAACGGTGCATTATTCAATGTACACCGAGAAATTTTTCAACTTACTTTAGCTCTGCGCAAATGGACTTTCTACGTCGTTTGTTACACGCAGGCTTCCATCGTTCGAAATCTGGAATGATCATGCAATCTCCGACTTCCTTGAAAGGTGCGAAGAAGTAGAACAAAACGGACAGCTAAAGACGAGTTTGACTCGCTATCTACGAGCCTCCAATAGTCTAATGCTTCGATCTTTAGACCCAACACCAATAATTTCGTATTTTTAGTTGTTCAACGTAAGAACAAATTGATGATTCACTTTGTCAGTGAGTTTCTTTTTTTTTTTCCGTAAATAAGTTGGTTACATATAAGGAACAACTATGCTTCGGAAAGTGACGAGGGAAAAAGGAAACGGTACCATTCGAGTATAAAAGATGGTTAACCTTATTTATTCAGCAGTGAAAGTAAATCCTGAATCTCAACTCCCGGTCGTCTTTGCCTTCAAGTCAAATCAAATGCTTCCGCATATTTGACTTTGCGGATAATTTTCGATCGCCGCTTCTCCCATTAGTTAAACGAAAAGTATTGAAGAACGGGGATGGTATAATATAATTTATACGTGTGTATACGTACATACAAAGATAAATCTTCAATTCAACTGAAATATTTCTCCATATCTCGCTTTTTAGACAACAAATTCAATCACAATTTTTTTTCCCTCGCTTACTCATAATTACGTGACACTGACAATAAACTGCGCGAAAACTGAAGATCACGAATGACAATAACTTATAGTTAATTGTTATTAATTAATTATCGCCACAAACGATAATAATTTACAGTTATTTGTTATTTGTAATTTATTATATATATATATATATATATATATTATAGTTATTTAATTATGAATAAGTTAGTGTAAAATATTCAATAGGTTTAATATATAATCTTAGGAAAGCACCAAGTTGATTAGATAATTGCTTTGAAGAAGCGTACGATCAATCATCAGTAATGAAAAAAATTATTTATTCCATTCGCTAATGAGAATCACAAATTATAACGCAATAATATAATTTTTTTAAAAATTGTATCGCCTACATTTTTCTATTCGACTTCACATTCTCTCAAACGAAGCTTTCGTGAAAATAATCATCGTCGCGATCATAACTTTATGAATGACAACTTGATCCTGAACAAAACTTCTATACGGCTTTCTTTAGCGGTTCATTTGATAAATCAGTGATTGTTTCAATGATAATTATTGGCAACTGACTTGACGAACAAACATAATCATTGGAAATGATTTATCTCGATCGAATTTTCATCGCGTTTGTCATCTTCACAAGGAACGTCCCTAAAGGAATGATAATGGAATAAATATACACTTACGAAAATGCGAGCACGTAGAAAGCAAAACTTCTTGTCGCTGTCAACTTTAACTGGTGTCAACTTTAACGTGCCAGCTTTTTCTCACAAGTCATGTGGCGAATGGGTAGAGACACATGCGTTTAAAGAGGCAGCTGAGACTGAAACTCCGGCTTATGACTACAAAAACGCGGGTAAAAATGTCACAGGCATGACCACTTAGAAATATTCACTATAACGACGTGGTGCGCGTGGCGTACGCGAAAATCCAACCGCCTACTACCGCCGATCGACTCTCATGTTCTCCCTTTACTGCCTCCCTCTATCATGTTTTTGTTCCCCCCTATTCACCGCCGATCGAGAGTGTATCACGCCCCCCCCCCCCCTCTCTTTTTCTGTTTCACGCAACAATTCTCAAATGTAACTATTTTACACTCGTTTACCCACGTAACTTACATTTACACTCGTTTCGTTAATTAAGGTTTATTCTCTTGCTGAACACAAAAACGAATCGTCATCATTCGTGTTTTAATCGATCGATTTTAGTATTTTTGAAAATAGCATAGATTCTATTTATAAAATCTCTACTATTGTATATTTGAATATATATATCTATATATTTTTATGTACATATGTATCCTTTTATATAAAGATCATGAGATTTTTAACTTTAAAAGAATACGCTCTTCTTTCCCTCTAGTTTTTTAATTGAATGAAACGATGAACATGCCGTGGATAAGTAGATCTGCGTTCCATAATCCATTATTAACTTTTCAATATTGATTCGATATTAATTAATATTATAATGAATAAATCAATAGTGAGTGACGGTCATCAAATGAGTCTAATAGTTATTAGGAAGATTAAAAAATTGAAAAATATCAAGAAAAATCGAGGTCCCGATCATTTTAGTAAATTTAAACAAATGTTTATAACGTAATATATACAAGCATGTAATATATGATACATATATAGAGTCTTCCTGTATATAAATATATATTTACATTATATTTGCAAGAATATATCAAATTATTTTTCGTCATTGTATATTTTTCACCGTTTAAAGATAAAGATCTAGAATTAATATCGTTTGTTTCCTTTTTTCAAAACTGAATTTTTCGAAAACTAAGGGTGATGAAGTAAAATAAACTTCAGAGCACAAAATGCGGGGCTTGAAATCTAACAGAATTGATTATACGTTATAATTTTTAATAAATAAAAATTGTTCGTGTTCGCGTTATTTCATTTACTTACTTGTGGATTTTACTTATTTAATTGTGGATTTTTATAGTATATGCCGATATTAGCAATAATATTCGTTGTAATACATGATCTATCTTTTTGCTCTTATTTATATTTTTTGGACCAAGAATATATAAATGCTTAATAATGTGTTCCACTGATACTATAATATTTACATAATAATTTATAATGCTTTCTTATATACATAGTTTCAAGCGCTTAAATAATAATTATATGATAATTTAAACTATGTATATTTATTAATAATTCCATTGAAATTAATTTTTATATTTATAATTAGTATTATTAGTGTTATATACATTTGATATTATTTATTTAATACGTAATTGCTACTTCATTACGTATTACTACATTAAATATTCTTTCATTCATATTGAGTTATGTCATTTTCTGTGATTAAAACAGCATTTAATAAGCGCGTGCGCGCACAGAAATATGTATACGTGTATCTCTCTTACTGTATATATATTTTTTTCTCATATTCCACTGTATATAAACACATCAAACTTTTAACACGTCTAATAAGAACTTAGTAAATATTTATAAATTATTATTGGTCCTTATTATGATAGATGATTAATTGAGAAATCTTTCCAGACCATGTATTCAATAGAGAAATCATACATGATGCTTCCACTTACTACCAATTTTTATGACAAATTTTTGTCTTGTGTTTGAAATCGATTCATTTCGATATTGAATTTTATCATACCAAATCAATGCTTGATGTTTGACCAATATCACGTACTATATAACAAAAAAAATGAACAATTTTTATTTTATTTTTTCTCAAATTTTTTACGATTAATTGCTTTCATAATTATGATTATATTGTTATTTCAAAAATATTAAAACATGAATTATTTAATGAAAGACGAGAATATTTTAATTTTTATCTCTTAATATTTCTATTCATTTCAAAATGCAATTACTACTTTTGTTTTATATCATTAATTTTTTTTACTTACAAATATATATGTGCACACAATAACAATTCCTACAATTCTTTTTGATTGCCTAATTCCTTACCATTTTTAATATTGTTCATTTGTACGCATTCTTTTCGATAATTTACTTGTACACATTCAATGCACGACTTTCCTTAATCTCCATATTACTAATTGCAATATATATACATATAGAATGATTATACTACAAAGTTCACGTAGTATCTTTATTGAATATTTTCGTAATGCTTTTTCTTTGTTGAAAGTATTTAAGAGATTTAAATATTTTTCAATGTTTATATGGAAAATTTTTGGAATAATAATAAAATTTGTTGGTAAATAAACTCAATTAAATAAACTAAGAATTTCATTATTTGAGTTCAAGCATATATAAGTTTGGAAGTTTATCACCGATTTCAATGAACTTATAGAAGAAATTGTTATACATAAAAAAACCTATTCTAATTCATTAACATGACTATAATTAATAAATACAAAACAAACTTTCTCTTGATTATCAGAAAGTAGTTACGATATAATAATCGTTTATTAATTATACTAACATCATAGAAATAAGTACTTATACTCGTATTATAAAGAGCGAATTTTGAACAATTCCAGAAGAAAAAAATGTAAAATTTATTAAAAATTTCGTTAAAGAGTATCATCGAAATAAATCTTTTTTAATTACGGCATTAAAGGATAATTGAATAGACCTTAATATCTTTATAGTAATAATCTTGTCTCAATAAGTTAGATTTTATTTACCAATGATTGTTATTATTACTTTTTATGCAGAATTAATCATTACATATTGCAATAATAAAAACATTCGATCTAATTTTCATTTACACATGACTGAATTATTTCATCACTATACATTATTGTATGTACTACTATATTATTGAATATATCATATCATGTGTATGTAATTAAATAAGGAATTAATGGATTTTTACCGTTCAAGATGCTACACAATGGAAGTTATAACTCATGATGACCATTGACTTGATTTCGAAATATTTGCCAAGCTTATGCCATTACCATGTGCCATCAGCTTCCTTATTCAGAAATTTACTTATGATTTTTTCGGATGATCAGAATAGATTGTTTTTTAATTATTTAAAGTTACTCACATATCTATTTAGGAACATACTATTTTCTCATTCATATATGTCACCTAGGCGAAATATATTTCGTTGTATCTCAATTATCAAATATTTTTCGATCATAGTATCTTTACGAAATTTTTATTTTATAAGAAATAATGTGATTATTACCAAAAGATTATTAATAAAATACGCATTAAAAAAAATTCCATTCACATTGTGAATAACCAAATTAACGCTTTATTCATCATCTTGTACAACTGTCGTTTTTTCAGACACGTAAAGACCATCCAAGAACTTTCTGATGTCCTTATTCTTTACAGTCGTTGATTGTTGTATTAGAGCGGCTAAAATTAACATAACCCTTAATTCCAACTTATTTATGACAAATATTCCTTGTAGAAATGTATTAATTCAAATATTTACCAGATCGAGAAACATCTTCTAAAGAATTTCCCTCTATTATTAGCTCATCCTTCTGTTTAGCAGAATTTGAAACAGTTACTCCTGTTGCCATTTTTACACGACGAATGTACTTTTCACCCAAAAAGTTACGAATTTCAATAACTGTATTATTTTCTGTAATTACACAATTAATTGGGAAATGAGCATACACAGCTCTCATTTTATACTGGTATCCTTTAGTCACTCCCTTCAGCATATTTTCAATATGAGAACAAACTGTGCGGACAGCAGCTAACTCCTTCTTTGTTCCGAACCACTTTTCAACTTTTAGTAACCTTGGACTTATCATCTGCAAAAGAAATAATTACATACACTTACAAATGATATTGAATTATAAAATAACTTATTAAGTATACTCTGTTGATCAGATATGGATTTATCATTTATTAAAAAAATGAAGGGGAATCCAAGTATCATCAGATACAAGATGAATTAGACATTTTTGTGTTGCAATTATTTAAAATTATCAGTTTACTTACACGAATATCAAGTGCAAGATGTTTGAAGGAGCGTTTAAGAATACCTCTTGGTCCTTTAACAGTAACCATGCGGGATTTAACTGTGACAGTTAATCCCTCTGGTATTTTTACTGTTTGATTTGTCACAATTTGTTTCATTCTAAAATATATCAATGTAAATATAGTACACAAAACTTTCTACTATATCTATATAGTATAAACAAAACTTTGATTCGACATAATTGTCAACCATAGAATAAGGTAATATTTACAATAATCTATACAGGCAAGTATCATTTTCATATAACATTAACCATTTTTTAAATATAAAATCAAATATGAATGACGTACATCCTTTATTGTTGACATTTATACTTCAAATGATTTGTTTTATATAGAGAATTTGTAGGTTATGTATTGGAATACAATTATTGAGATTCAAATATTACATACATTTATAAAAAATAATGGATAATAATTAATATTTACAACTTAGAAATTATGGTGCAAGTAATTTAAATATATAACGTATTAATAATAAACAGATGTGTTTCTGAAAAGTAAGATTATGTTCAATTACAATCAAAATGATTATATTCCGAAAATAATACTTAGCCTTGCACAAACGTAGCAAACTACGTCAAATAACACATAGAACATGTCACGGAAGTCAATACATTGCTAGATTGTTACGGATTTCACAAGGAATCTTTAAATTAAAATTTCTTTACCTTACACGCTATCGTATAACCGGAAAAGACCGAGGTATTGAGAAAGCATGTCTACTACTTTCTTGGATGAATGAAACATAGATATCTAAATTATACTTAATTTGAAGCTTACATTATTTAATTTTCCCTACAGATGGCGCATTTTAACGTTTTTTAAAATATTTTTATTATGTGAAATAACAATTCTACATATAAAAGATTATAAAATATGAAATGTTTTCTAATTTCAGACAAAAACAACTAATGTGTTATTCTAAAAAAATAATCTAATATTGTCTAACATTTTCTTTTATATAAAATATATTTTTCTAGTATACCTTTCTTGATAGCTTATTCTTGCATTATTTTTTTAATCTACAATTAATGATTACTAGAAATTTTTGAACAAAATTTTAAAATTATATTGTAAAAAGGGACAATCTACAATCTATATTTTTCATGATTGAAACTTACAATTAGAATTAAATACTTTGTAATTTGTGTTCCGTAAGTTGAATGAAATATGATAAAAAAACTGATAATCTAATTAGAAAGACATAATTACAAAAGATAGTTGTTAATTAGATCTTTTATAATGAAAATTTGATTTCGCTATGGGCACTGAAACACTATTGCCACGTAGCGGTGAAAAGATGGAACTAATTGCTATTGTTTTTCTCGTCGTGCAATATTGCATTTTCTGTCTGCGATAATTTGCATAGTATCATATTTTTTGTTTATAGATAATGTTTGTGCTTTCATTTATCAGATTTGTAATAAAGAGATAACAGATCCAATACATACGATGAATAATAAACTTTCACTTTGCAAATGTTTGATTAATATATCTAAAAGTGTATAAAAATTAAAATCATATTTCGTAGTCAAATCAAATTAAATCATAGATCGTAGTCTGCATTTTCAAAATTATTTTATTTAGAAATTATTGTAGAATAAGAGTTGTCTCATTTTAATAAAAGTAATTTCTTTAACAAATCATTATTTTACGAGTTTGAAATTTTTACAAATTTTGATAGAAGAAAATATATTTACTCGGATTTCGACTTTCAAGATCGACTAATTATTTTTATATAATTTTATATAATCATTATGCTTTAAAATAGAAAAACATTAAGGATATAATGGGTTTTTGTGTGATATCTTTCGAATCAATCATTAATTAAAAATTTTATGTTTATTAAAGTTCTTTTTATATTTCCTTTAGTACATGCTTTCCAAGCTAAATCTTTTTTGAGAATGAAACATTTAATCAATTTATACGAGATAATGTTGTAAGAAATATTACACAGTGAATATGCAGGAATTAAACTATAAAATATAAATGCCAGATAATTATTGCGAACAGAATCTGTCCATTGCTGTTGCATTATATGTAACTATTATTCCATAATATAATTGTTAATATAATTATAAAAAATTATTTAAAAATTTTGTACACTTTAGAACTTTGTATACTTTTGTTGTCTCCAATTAAAAATACTACTTTTTATGGTTTTGTTTTACTTCGTCATTTCAGTATTTTACGTATCTAATTTATGAAAATCACGTTAATTAAATAAATTTTTACATGTAATTTGTTTATTTTTTTTTCTATTCACTGTAGTTTGTAGTAGATAATAAAATGTTGATAATAAATTTCTTTCTATATCAAACATGGTTAAATTCAATTTGTCACAGTATAATAAATACACGGTTTTAAAAAAGGAAAGATTTGTGAAATGTTTTTGATAGATGAATCATATTCTATATCTCAAATAAAAATATCGATTTTTTTTTTTATTGACCTTAGTTTGTGTTGTAGTACTAGTTCTCGATAGTATATTAATTTCATAAAATCTTAGATAAAAAATTAAATAAATTTATATCTTTGTGATATTGTTTATTCTGAAAGAAAAATAGTAATTAATTTAAAGAAGCTGATATTTTTACAGAAATTCATTTCTAAGAAACATAGATAATTTTGATGAATATCAAAAAATCATGGAAAGAACACAAAATACAAAAATTTAATTTGTTTATTATTTTAAATAGTAATATTGTGAGTACAAGGAAATATTAAAAATTCTGAGAATGCAAAATACAAAATAAATTGTATTTTATAATATTCGTATACTGAAATAAAATAAATAAACTTATTAGTAAATGTAAAATAAGTAGACGCTTTAAAAATTCAAGATCAGTTTTTCTCGTTACTGTTTATCTAAAAAATATACTATTTAATTAATTTCTATCTACACATTATCAAATTGAGTGATAATAACATATTGTTATGCTAGTTTACTAAATATTAGTATAATGCAAGAATGCTTAATAATGCGAAAAAGATATTGCCGTGTCGCAGGATTAAATATCACGCGGTAAATTAATGTTTCCTTAACGCATGAAAAAAAACCTTATGTAATACAGAAATTTGGATATGGATACTATCAATTTGCATATTGCTACTTCCTCACAAAATGTAGCGTTAAAAATTGCGTCTTCACACTTACTTTACACAGTTACAGTTTGCAATTTTATAAATAATATAATCATTGAGTCTTGTATCTTCCTCAATTTTCTAGCCTTAAAAAAAGGTGATAGAACATGATATACATGTTACAAAATCAAAATGAAAATGCTTATAAAAAAGTCTCTGACTAATCAATCTTTAGAATTCTATCACACAATCGCGAGTCTGCATATACTCTACATTTCTGCGCGACAATAAAATTCTATACTTTTCTAGAAGTATAGAATATTTTATAAAAGTTTCACGAATTCTGGTCCGCAAACAATTATTTCAGCGGCAAAAATTCAAATTCTGCTTGTTATTCATATATATATACAAGCAAAGAGGTATTTTGTCAGTTTACATTTATATAGCATTTCTACTAATAATCAGCCTGCATAGATAATCGTTGATTGTTACTTGGTTTCAACGGTGTCGTACAGCGACGTGCATCTGGAAATCTTTCATAATATCTCTCCAATCTCAGGTACTTTACGGTTACTAAATGACCTGGAAAATAATATTTAATATTTATATATCATTCTTTTATATATACATAGGATATTATAAAATATTTAAAAAATGTAAATAAAATAAAGAGAATATTCATCAGTTGATATTGATGTCAATATATTTTTTTGCTAATTGTTTATGACTTGACAAATAAGCTTCAACTGACAATTAAAATCGATCTTATAAATATCACCCATATATTTTGTAGTGTAGAAATATCAAAAAACATATTTAAAAAACTTACCATCAAACCAACATCCATGTAAAGCCCTATAAGCTTTCCCCGCGTCGTCTTGTGACATACATTTCATGTAAACACAACCTTCTCGACTACCACGATCTACACGGATGTGAAGAATTTTTACGCCCTCTCCGCATTTTTCCAAAATAGCATCTTGTACCTTTGTTTCCCAATCGTCTTCGAATTCTCTAAAGCAACACACATATTTACGTATGCATATATGTATGTATAAATATATATATTCAATATTTATTTATTTATAAATATGAATAAATGTAATAGGAATATTCACACGTCAGCATCAAACATGTGCCTTATCTTCAAGCAGGGTGTTGGCGAACAAGTTAAACTATTGGCAGAACCTTCCATTGTTTCAAATGCTTGTCCTTGCCAGACTTTAGATTTTTTGTTTAAAACAAAGTTTTGGCTGTTTGATTTGTTAAGACTATTGTTAGGCAACCAGCGCCATACATGGAATTCTTCTCCCGAAACTTGTTGTACTTCTCTTCGAATTCTAAAATCATAGATTTTAATTTAAAAAGGCTATCGATTTTTATATGTATTTAAAGGTACAAAAATTCATTGTCTAGCTCTTCTAACTTTGAAGTTATGTCCATAAAAATATAAATTTACATAAATTTACAAATACAACAGATAATAAGATTTTCGATGATTCATTAAAAATTTACCTGGATTCATTTTCGTCTAAAAATTTTACTGCTTTTTCCCAAAGTCCTGCCATTTTTTTTCGATCTTTTGGCGCTATAAGATTATCACGTACATGATTTATTGCAAGAAAGCTCTCTTGCGTAGTGCCACCCGGTGATGCAACTGCCGCATTTTGATGATGCGTTTCGACCATATTAATAATGTCACTAACAAGTTTAAACACTTCTTTCTCTACATTTTTCTTATATCTTATATACCAAACGAATAACTTCTGTATCCCTGTAGCTGCTAGAAGGCCTGAGAATATATCGCAATATTATTCATACATAATTAAATTGATGTGATATAAAATTTCAAAACATACAATATATTTTCAGTCTAATGTTATCACACAACATGCATATTAAGCTCCGCGGTATTGCATGCACAATAGAATTGGAAAACAAATATTATTAGTAACAAAGAGAAAATTTACTAATGCTACGTTAATTACAGCATTAAAGTACTAAATTTGTAACAAAATATATTTTAGAATATAACATTATCATGTTATTATAAAATTTTATGGAGTTATATTTTCAACAAGTTTCTTCCCATAATAAGTCGGTCAAAAATTTACCAAATGATACGATTAGAAGGGAAGAGAATATGGTGAAAAGCTTATTCTTGACGAGACACTGCATTGGCAACTCAGGATTCATAATCACCATTCCAACTTTCCCACTTAGACGAGTAGAAAATAACTTATCCTGTAACAAAAGGGTGTCTTCTTCTTTAATTTATTATTACATTAGAAAAAATGAAGATAAGAAGATAGAAAATAATTGATAAACTTTTTTACAATACCAAGGAATCCAAAACGTCGCCATTTCCATTACCATCACTTATATCTATAAGAGAAATGCCCCATTTCGGATTCTTTATGACGAGTAATTGTGCGTTTTGCAAATCTTGTTTTACTTCTAGACTTGTCTGTAACATTATTTTATGCAATATAATTTGTAATATTCCATTTAAATTAATTTAACATACCACTTTATTACTCGTAAACATTTGCATAATCTCCGAATCGGTCAAATAAGGGGTTTCACTGGAATTGTCGCATATCATGGACACAGCTTTTCTCGTTAAAATCGGTTGAAGTCGTTTCAATAATTGTAATACGGAATCTACGTTTTCTTTCATTACACAGCTAGCTCCAGGTGCTTCACGGTCATCTCCAACGAAACATAATGGTATGTTGCTATCTACAAATTGAAATACAAGACCAATAACAATTATCAAAAATTATAATATGTATATATTTTAAAATATTTTTTTAATTTTTGTAAATGAGATAGCTGATGTCTTACATATAAAAAGGAAAGAATCTTTCAGATAATCTAATTAAACGATAACGATGCAAAAAGAAATAGGATAAAATCATTACAACGGGAAAGGAAATAAAATATCAAAATTAATACATTAATAGTACTTATTATTTTATTACATATGTTAAAAAAACAATACATATCTTAAACAGACTATTATGAAATTGTGATTATACATTATTCTATGTTAAAGATGAAATTTGTATGATTAAAATCCACAAATTAGAATTATAGATAGTTATGAAATTATGAATAAATTTTACAACAAACGAATGAAATGTATTTAAATAGAATTATGTATATAGATCTCATTTTTAAAATTCGCAAATATTATACAATACAAATTCACATATATTATTCTTTAAAATGTTAATGTTTATCTTATTCACATTATCATATTAAAAAATTTTAATTAAGAATAAAAAATGTATATTGCATGTACTTATTGCGTATATTGCAATGTACTTATTATTAATAATTTATTTAAGAAGCTTTCCCACAAGTTGTTAGTCAAAATATATAATTTGCATTGCAAATTTAAGTATTTTTCCATGTATATATATATACATATTGCTTATCTGTTACGATTCTGAATACCTACCCGTTGAAAGTGATGGAAAGGTCTCTGTTTTTCCACCAAGTCCCATGTATATAATAGCAAGGAATCCGAAAAATAAAGCAAGTACCACTACCAAAATTACAGATACCATATTGTGGTTATTCCGTATATCTTCCCTATTTGCGGATGATGGTTTAAATACTCTGTTCATTGTTTCTCGAGATCTATCGGTGAATGATGTTGCATATCTAGAACTGAAGAAAATTTATTTATATAGCTCCATAAATATATGTTGCTTAATACAATTTACAATATAATTACAGTTGACGGAACTAATATACCGAGATTGAAAATTAAAGCATTAACCGATTTTCGTCAATATTTTAAATAAAAAATCATTTGCAAATTAATGTATAATATTTTTTCCTAGAATCTTTTATTACGATTTTGATATATCAATTTCATGAAGTACATACCTTGAACTGGATGGATACAATGATCTTAAAGAAGAAAAATGACCATTAGAATCTTTTTCTTTTAAGTCTGGCAAATTTGATGTAAAACGCGATGGTGGACCTAAAAAATAAACAAGATAATGAATCGTAAATTAACAATAATATAAACTATATATATAATTTAAATTTAGAAAAGCTTACTTTTTAAGCTAGACAAAGATGAACTTGGTAAATTGACAGATGATCTTGAACTAAGTCTTCTAGTAAATTCTGACAAAAATGGCGTATCATAATTTGTCAAAGGATCTCTTTGATTTGTGTCTAATTTTGTACATACATCTTCATTGACCGAGTGTATTGGAGAAATGTTTGAATCAAAGAGTGAGTCATTGTATTTGTTATCTTTTATCGTGTGAACAGATCTTGATTTTGAATCATACGACTTTGAAACTTGATCTTGATCAGAGACATTATGTTCATATGTTCTAGGCTCGTGAAGTTTTCCAACACTTGACAAATATTTAGGTGGAGAATATGATTTAGTTACTTCTTCAACAACATCTGAATCTGAACCAGTCTCCAAGCCATCATTTACAGTTGATATCTTATTAGTTTTTGTATATTTTTTATGAGTAGTTTTTGTTATTGTACGAGTCGTAAATTGCAAAGAATTATCATAATCTAGTGCTGCAGGATCTTTAAACTCCGAAGGTGTTGCTTTGTCTTTAATTGGATTCTTTGATATATTTACTCCGGAAGATACGACAGCTGGTGGTGGCATTGGATTTGCCAGTGTTTGCCTTCTAGCATTTGCTGTGGTTTTTTTCTTTTTACTAGTCGTTGAACTTGTGTCGTCATCTGTATCCTCACTGCTGTATCTAAAATTTTAATTGTAAAATTTGTTAATTTATTTACTACTTAAAATAATGCATAATCATACAGAGGTGTGTCATAGAAACGTGTTTTTTACTTAAAGTAAATAACTATCAATTTAGAGTTTGCCATACTTATTTAAACGATATTTAAATGTAAAGTAATGGAAAAACTGACTAAACGAATAATGGAATAATTTAAAAAAACATAAAAATATCGCTAGAATACTAGAATAAACTAAAAGTACCTGGCAGCTAATGAATGCCTCGAGCTTGTACCACTTCGACTTTCCATGAGATTTTTTAGCTTCTTTACGAGAATCTTTCTAGTGGTCTGCGTTACCGGGCCCACTGGATACCCATATTCCATTAGTTTACTACGCAATTCTGCGTCGCTCAGAGTATCCAGCGACATGTTGTTTATCAAAAGAATCACTCCTCTTGAAAAAGCCCGGTAAAAATGTTGCCTCGTGTATACAGAAGCCTCTTGCTGGCACTTCTATGAAACGTTACAAGCGTTGTCTAAAGGTAGTCGTGCAATTTGTAAAATTCTCCCTACCGTTAAATTGCACGTACGCCACCTCTCACGATATCATGAATGTTCAACCATGATACCTGAAGAAGTTAGAAAATGACTTTAGTTACAACTAAAAAATGGCGCAATTTTCTAACGGTCACAATCACGCGCATACTCGTTCAACACCATTTCACGCTGCTCAACCCTGTCATCCATAGTCATGGAGTAAAATTTACCAAGATAAGTGAATTCGATAGATGAACTCTTATTATCCTCAATCGTACAATCTTTCATTGATTTAACGTCAAACCCGTTTCTTTTCTTACGATTTATTATATCGTTATTTTCAATGACAATGTAATGATTAAGTTCTGCATTTACACAGTTAATATTCGAAATATTGGAATTGAGCGGATTGAGCGAAACTTTGTCAGAGTTTCACATCGTTTTTGTGATTTTTGGAACGATATATTTCGGAATGTAAATATAGGTATACTTACTAAAGTAATGTTAATGCTCACATGCTAAATATAGAACGCACATGCAATCGAGAATTACTCGCGTAGCCTTTATTACGAAAAAAGGAAAGTAACGCTACGTTATAAATAAATGTTAATTGATGTTTATGGAATTCTGGTATTTTTAGGAAAATCACTAGAATGGAAGCTTGAACAGAATTTCCTTCTGCTTACTGTATTAAATATATTGTTTTAACGTTGTGTATATATATATGTACAATATTGTTTTTATATATATTTATGTTGTTTTTATATATATATATTTATACCTTTAATATAATTCACTTGAATTTATTTGAATTTATCATTTCAATCACACGGATTATCGACGTTATTTTTATTATTTCTTAAATACATTGTTTTCCAAAATTGCAAAAATTATCTCGAAAAATACTTGATATATAAAATATCTTAACATATAATTATTTTATTTCATGATCTTGTTTCTTTTTCTAGAAAATGACAAACTACTTGGGTAGATACATGTACTTGCATTACAAATATTTTTTCACGAAGAGCAACTAATATATTTTATCAGTTAATGTTGTAAATCTTTAATATCGTAATAAATATAGACCACTTTTTAACGTAATATAATCTGGGAAACCTTCAATACGGCCAAGAGCTACAACAACAGGGCTCTGATAATAGATATATTTGTCAGAGACTTCTCTTATTTTATCTGCAGTTACTTTCTGTAATATAGAAACTAATGTAAATCTATTGTTTCACAATAAAAATGTAACTCACTTAATAACAATAAATTTTACCTCATATTCTACAACTCTGTGTTCGACTGGTTCATAATATCCACATCTAAAAACATTTTCAACAATGTCAAGAAAACGATTTTCTGGATTGTTTAGTATCAGCAAATCTTTTGTAATACATTGATGAACAGCTCGAGATACTTCTTTCTCAGTTATTACTGTGCATAATTTCATCCATTCTTTTTGTAACGAACGAACCATATACTATATAAATATTATGAATATGTAAATTATTGAGAATAAGATGTCTGCTTCAATATTTAGAATATACCAAAAGAGTTGAATAGTCACAAACGAAATAACAGCCCCAAATACTGGTAGACTGTGCCCAATGGTGAAAAAAGGATTTGTACATGTAACATAAATCTGTATTGTATGCAAAGTGTGCAATAAATGGTGCATTGTGATTTACTCCACCTAAAAATTAATATTAAGAATATTACATGGTTTATTTATTAGCCAAATGTAGAATATGTATTACACTTACCACTTGTCACATTCCAAGAACCTATGATTTCTTTGGCTACAGTAAGGGTAATTCTATCTTCTCGTTCTTTGTAATTTGATCCTTCAAATCCTATTGCTGCATATCCCAGTTCATTGTCATCATCTCTGAATCGAAGTTCAGCAGCTAAATTGAACGTGAAATATTTGTATAAAAATATAAGAAAGCAGCAGAATGCTGTGAATTTTTATACCTGAAAATCGATATTCAATTATATTTTTACAAAATCGTAAATTATTAGAAACTCCAAATGATGATTTGTAATCCTCAACATTACAGTTAAAATGTTTACAAACAATTCTTTGCAATTCTTTTAAGCAAATGGATCCAGTGCAAACCATCGTCATATAACATGTTTGAAATAAACGATGGTGAAATTCAAATAAATTTTTTGTAGAAAATTTTCTAAGAATTTAATGTTGTGATTAATGAACAAATATATAACATTTATCAAGTAATTTCTTTAACTAAATATTATCTTCGAATTTTTTTGCATACTTTATTGTATCAGTTTCAGGATATACACTATTACCAAGAGCAGTACCCTGATACGCAATAGTTGGTAAATAATCCATTACAATTTTTTCTCTATCTGATTCCATCTCAGAAAGTTTCTCTAAAATTACAACTTTTTCTTGTGTAACATCTTTATCACCTAAAATATTAAAATAATGCATTATTATATACAATTTTCATAGAATATTTTGTGAGGTTGTTCTATTTAACTTACATATTACTCCATTTAAAATTATATTTGCAAATAATTGAATGATTTTGTCTACTTTGCATGAAACCACCGTTCCATAAAAAAGGAATAAGTCTCGCATAGCAAGAGCTGTAACATTCCCACCAATCTCTTCTATTATACATTCCATTTGTTCTTTGTCATAACATTTTGTTTTCTATATTAGGTGCAAGTATTCAATATTTTAATAAATTTTATACTTATGTTATTATATTTTTATCTTACTCTGAAAAATAAATGTTCTAGAAATAAAGCACTTCCTCGTTCATTCTGTGTTTCATACATTGCACCAGCTGGAACGAAACATCCCACGGTGGTGGTGAAAGAATTTCTATGCTCACATATAAGACGCATACCATTACTCATATAGCAAGATTCTGTTGAACTTTCTATATCAAAATATGTACTTGAAGCTTTATTTATTTTTCTAGAAATGCCTTTGAAGTCTTGATGTGCTTTGTATTGTTTATTTGAAATAGAAACGAAACCCTTTAAAATGAATGACATAATATTATTTTAGATATTTATAAATAATTTAGAAGAATTTCAATACATTTAAGAAATTTAATACATACTCTTTTTATATATTTATATATAGTATTGCTTTGCATCTGGGATAAATATTTTGGAAATGCTATCATTTTTACTTCGAGTTATCCATGCAAAATATGATTCACATCATTCATATTAAATAGAAACTGTAGTTTTACGTGCATAACAGTTGAAGATATAAATATCTTCGTTTACTGTTTTTTATAAATTATAAAAAAGTACATAATTTATAAATTTGATGAAATAGAAGTTTTATTACATGCGATGATATTAACAATATGAAAAAAAAAAAATACAGTAATACAATGGTTTTCGTATATGATTGTAATCTTTACATAATTTCAAATATAAAATAATGTTTTATAAATGATGATCAGTGTATAAAATTTTGATTACGTTTATAAATATTTCTGAAGGAATTGATTTATACAAACATGCACACGAGATTATTTAGTTAACAACTTTTTAAAATATTACCATCGTACTGTTAATTTATAACTCCTATTTATTTTTTTATAATAAATAATCTTTGCACTAAAAAATCATTTGATCAATAATTCTTAAATATCCTAAATATACGATCTTCTTATATCGAATAGATGTATAAACTTAAAAAGATGTAGTAGAGAAGTAAAAACTTATTTAGTTCTCTACCGTTTGTTCTTTTCTATTATCAGTATTGCATATAACATACATATTCACTCATTCTCTCTCTCTCTCTCTTTCTCTTGTTGAATAATGTATTTAAAATATTCCGTACATACTAGTACCTTCATTTGATAATGATATTTCATTACCATTAACTCAAAATAGTGTATCTAATTTATTACACTAAAAATAGAAAATAATATCAGACTGCACACAAATATTTATATACAATGCAATGGGACTGTAATACATGCGCGAATAAATATATTGAACACACATGGAGTTATAAAATTAATTTGAAATTAATTTAAAATGCTTTTAAAAACGTGAAAATATATTTCAGAACATATATTCTAAAGTTTGCATTATTAATGAAAAATAAAAAATTGTTTATTTCTAATCCTTACGAATATATTCATTTTTTGCGGAAAATAGATTTATCCAACAGTAAAACTATCATATTATTGAAGGCTTCAGAATGATTCTATACTTTTCAAATGCTTGTGCCTGCCAATGTTCAAACATGTATTAAACATATACTTAAGTTTTGTTAATCGTACTAAATTCACAGATTTATAGTTTGTTACAACTATGTTTCATCAAAAGAAGTAACTATTTTAACGTTTGGTCTTTGTGACTTGAAAGTTTCAACACCTTGCCTTGTAACAGATGTTCCACTTACATCCAGATGCTCCAGACTTGATGCATTTAAAGCCAAATGTACAAGACTCGAATTTGTAACATGAGGATAATTTCTGAAATACGTAGAAAAAATTGTTATTACTATTAAGTTTATTTAAATTAAAAACTATAGATATAATAATACCTAACAACCAGTGTTTTTAAATGAGGATTATTAAATATCCGTTTATCTCCTTCTACAACTATAACTTCTTCTGCTGAATTGTTGATTATACGATCACACGTATCACTTCCAAGAGCACAAATTGCTCTGTCGGTTATTAGACAACGTCCAAACATATAATTTTCCCAACGGAATCCATCTTCCACGAAAAACTAAAGAAAAAACAAACAAAAAAAAGAAACTATAAGAATTGTTTATATGTAATTTAATTATATAATCTTTGCATGTTGTATTGTACATACTTGTGCAAGATTTCCATCTTCATATACAGGAAGTTGATTCAAAGCTTCTCGTTGTAAGGGTCGAAGTTCATCAGATGATTCTGCATTTCGTAAACTGGAAGGACATTCCAGGTAAAGATGTGTTAAAGTTTTAGTACAACTGAAACATCCTACTTCGCTGTCACCAAGTGCTGTATCTCGCAAATCAAGGATCTGAAATATATAATTACTTAATCACTTAATTGATTGATTTATTAAATAGAAACATAAATAATAACAATAAATAAAATTATTTACTTCTAATGTCTTAAATCCAAATCTTGTAGCTAAACTAGTGTATGCAACGCATTCACCTAAACGGTGACACGAATTTAGCCTTAATTCCTTTAACTTTGGCATCTTACTAATGACCAATAATGAATGTGGGGTAAACCATTGACAATTGCTTAAAATTAAACACTGAAAATATGCAAATGTTATAAATTGTCAAATATTAATCAATTGTGTGTGTAAGAGATCAAACAGTGTAAAACAGGAAACAATAATAATAAATATAACAAGCAAAGTTATATGTAGTTTATACTTAAAATTATTAAAATATTGATATCTCTCAATAGAAAAGAATAAATTCATTAAAGAAGATAGGAAAAAATAAATCTATTAAAGAAGATAAGAAAAAAATAGATCCATTAAATAACTAGTAAATGAAAGAATTTCTCAATTTCCAATTAATGCAAGCAATTATTTCATAAGTTATGGTCATTGATTTATAATAAAAAATATATATAACAAAAGTAACTAAATATATAAATATTAAAAAAAAATTTGGAAAATACATGCAATTGAAAAGTGAGATTCTTACTGTTAAATTAGGCATATGGAAATTCATTCTGAAAAAATATGATTTATTACTACGCAAATGTTCAATTTTGCAGCCTTCTAATGAAAGTTTTTCTATGGTTCTTGGAAAATCTGTTATTTGAATCTGTAAGTAGAGAAAAAAAAATTTTATTTGCTAAAGAAATTTTTAATTTTTCCTATAAAGGTAAACAGTTGAGTAGTTAAACTTACTTCATCTCCATTAATACAATACTCTTCAATAATTAATTCTTTAAGTTGAATGCATGTAGTTTTAATGCAATTAAAAAAGCAAAGACTAAGTTCTGTATCATTCTCGCAATATAAATCACCACGTATAGCAAGAGTTATTGTTATAGGTTGAAGAAATTTTATATATTCTTTTAAGTCATTCAGTAATATAGGTGCTGCTCGAAAATCCACTCTTCTCCATAAAGTTTTATCTTGTACTATCTGGGCTAATCGTTGACAAGATCTGAAAACAACAATAACATATAATAAAAGAAAAAATATATATGTATATATATTCAATTGTTCATTTTATTAAACTTACAAACTTATTGTCATGAGATCTTTAGGACTCAGATATTTTAATATATTCAACAGAACATCGTCAGAAAAATCCAATACATGTGGATGTGTTATAATATCATTTGTCTTTTCATTTTCTTCAAATTTGACACGTTTCATATCTTCTTCACTACTTGAAGCTTTAGGTGATAAAGATCTACTACGTTTCATTTTCATTTTCTTTTTACACCTGTATAATAAAATTAACATTAAAACAAAATTTGATCATAGTTAAACTTAAAAAACATAATATTAAAAATATATGGCTGTTATTAGTTTGAAATGAATTTAAAATCTTAAAAATGTATAATTTATATTTTAGAAATGTATATTTCTATTTTAGAAATGTATTTTTGCATAGTCATCATTCAATCCAAATTGGTTAAGCTGCATATGCATTTTATTTGAAACAATTTATAAATATAAACAAATACATATATATATATATATACATATGTACATATAACAAATTGAACGATTAAGTATCTGATACACTTGATTCTCCAATGGTTTCAATTTTCTTTCCATTTTGTTTTAATAACTTTGAAAAATTGGAAGTGTTTTCTGTTTTCAAATTGAAACTGACGTAAAACACAAAGAAAGTTTTGTTCATAAAACAGTCTAATTCTGACTGCTGAATAAGCTCTGTTTCTTTGGCTGAAACCCAGAAATAGGGATAAAATTTCTGCCAACCATACACAGCTATGATCAATGATCTTACATGATTTTTCTACATATATTTATAAATAAAAGTCAATATTTTCATATACTTGAAATAATTGTTAATTACAAAAAAAAAATCATGAGTAAGTCTAGAAAAAAATTATTTTACAATTGAAATTTCATTTATTGAAACAAAAAGCTTGTTAAATCATATATTATATATATATTATGAAAAATATTCATTATGTATCAAAAACACTTCGAAAACATGTCAAAACAATTGACATGTTTAATCAAGTGTAGAAATTTATTTACGATTAATGTTATGAGAAAACATTGTACATGCATTGCAAAATTTGATTTCGGGACTTTAATTCGTACAAATCAAATATTTTTTTCTAAGTAAACCATAAGAATTGTCGTTCTATTATTAAAAATCAACAACAAATAACATAACCTTATTGTTTGAAATAGTGTCATTGCATTGTTGATACTTACTCGATTATTACAGTTAAACTCAAACAAAGATTATTACATTCGAAAAAGTATCGATTCAAAAATTAATTGTCTTAACATAATGTACTTAATTTGTTTAATTTATTGAAGAGATATATATACAAAATGATGATTGCACACACACACACGCACACGTTCCTGATCAAACTAAACAACTTCTTACAAACTCGACTGTAGTTTACTATAATGACGTCCTTTTACGTGAGAAGTACATTCATGGAAATAAATTTGCAAAAAAGATGCATAAAAAAAATTTGAAAACACAATTAGAACTTTCATATACCATTCGTACGTGTTTGAAAAATTTTGAAAGGCATACGATTTAAAATGTTTTTCCCTTGTCACGAATAAAAATGCACCGACATTCTAAATATCAAATTAATTTCCAATAATTATTTTGTCAATTTTTGTTTAACTATTGTTTTCTATATTCTTTTGTTTAGAAAAATAGTAAAACTAAAATAAATTTCTATTATTTCTTTATATAATGAAATTAATTGTTTCAATAATTACTTTCATTTTTAAACAATGCTTTCTTTTTCCATTGTTTTCAAACAATTTAAATATAGTTTATACATTAGTGTATTAATATATATAATTTAAAATATTGCGCTGTATATGGGACATTTCAATTTGTTAAATTACAAGATATTGTAAATATCTCTGTAAATAGTAATAAAAATCATAAAATTTTATTTGGATTCACTTGATAAATAAATTTGAGCTATCTATGCGTAGGAAGATTAAATGGAATAAATCATATACTGCTTTTTTCTTTAAATATATTATATTTAAATATTAGTTTGAAAATATATACAATGTAAAATATAAAAATTAACAGTATAAATTTCAAAAATAATCATATCTGAACAAGTAACGTCATTTTGTTCCAATGTTGCACATATCAGGGGGCTACTTAAAATCAAAAAATATCAACAGACCTCCAAAACAAATAATTTTTCATAATTTTAATAATTAGGCACAAAGTATGTAATTAATAAAAGCACTGTATTTTTTTCCTTCTTTTTCTCTTTGGAATTAATATTTACTTTACAATACTTCAGTATGAATAAGAGGTATCTTCTGCTTTGCGAAGAATACCGTTTTCTTTAGGAACAGTGCACTAACAGTTTTTCGTCTTACTCACTGGACCATGTTATATACAACAATGTTATTACTATAAATCTATATATTTCAAATGTACATCTAACTCTATCCGATATAGAAACACAGTCTTAAACTCATTACTTCCGTTTTGATATATATGTATATACAAGACTTTATAATAAAATAAAGTCTGACCAGTAATTAAAATAAATCTTTTGTACTGTAGAAAGTTCATTTGTATCTTAAGATGTTTATTATGCAACAACAGAATTTTCGTTACTGTTACATTTAATAATGAATTCTGTGTTCGCACTTAAATGTGGATTTTATTTATTTTCAATAAATAATATGCATCAGTATGTTCTGTAAAAAATGTAGTACAAAATTGTGCGATGTAATCCTTCACTAATATTTGTTATATCAAACGGAATGACAACAGTGCACATAAATTAAATATTACTGTAAACAATAATTTGGAGCAAATTATAGATTTCTGGTAACTTATTGTTATTGTACAAAAATACAAAAATTTAATAAGCATGAAGATTAATTTTTAATTAATTAAATTTATTTTAATTAATTAAGATTAAATCTTTCATTTGAAGATATAGTTGCCCCCTGTTTTTGATCTTTCTTGATCTTTAAAAAAAAAAGGAACAAATTAAGTAATAACATATGCTAATTGTAAACAGATGTAATAGCTACAATGTGGCTTAAGAAATATAAATTCTCTTCATTATTCTTGATTTTTTGGTCAATATATGCTGAGATTTAGCAAGAAATTTAGACAATTATAATTTCCAATATACTTATTTCGAAAGTTTACTGTATGGCACGCTCTCATTTGTTAGAAAACGACTCCAAGTCGTTGTACGTACTATAGTGGTATATATTGTATGTACATTCAATCAAAATCTTAATTATAATGGAGCTAATCAGGTAGATCATTCCTGATTTTACCTTACATTTATCTTTCTATTATTTATCCAATTTATATATAATATAAATTTCTTTGGTCTTAGATTTTGTTTTGCATTCTAAGTTTACATACAAATCATATATTCCTTTGTATATTATATATCATGTTGTAATGATATAATACTTTGCAAAATGGTCATAGATTGTTGCAATCACTGTTTATAAAAACAAACGCAAAATTAACTACAAAAAATATTACATAAAGTAAAATACAAAATTAATATTTTTATAGAATTGATTTGATTGTTTATAACAAAAGAATGTAAATATTCATCAAATACATTGATGAAAATTTATCAAAAACGTTATATATCTATTCTAATTTTATTAGAATAGATATATAATTAATATTACTAATTTTATTAATATAACTAACTAAAATAAAAAATAATGATTCATACTTAATATTCTGATTAGACATTTATTTGATATTTTCATTTTAAGCTAATATATTTGGAAATATGTCTCTAATCAGGTATTGGAACAACCTCATGACTATCTACGCACACTTAAATTTTATAGCACACGATTTCTTTGAACATTAAATATCAGTGTGCATTCATACAAAACATAGCATGCATTTCATACATGTAATACTTTACTGGCAAAATATATGTACAATATACTTCAAGTTAAGCTCATAAGCCACTGAAGATTCTACTTTCTGACTGATTGATTAGTGATTAATATAAATGATAAGTTCATTTAATCTGTTTAAAATAATAGTACATATTTAAATCCGTCTTCTTGCCTTATCAAAGTATAAAAAATTTCCTTCTCGAGTAACAGCAGGTATAGTTTAAGAAAATATTTTAGCGCGTCAAAATTTCTCTTGCTCACATAACAACAATCTTGTGATTGTTACCGTTTGGCAAAAGAACATAATAGACACGCTTCCCCTTATCTCATTGAAACTCTTGTATATTATTATGATACTGATTATTAAATGAACCATTTGGTTGTTCATTTCTTTCAATAACACTTTGCATTTCAACCGTTGATCCATTATTAGACTGTCCATTGTTATTATTTAAACTCCCAGAATTAGTAACATTACTTGTCACCATATTTATGTTACTTGTCGTGTTGGATTGTTGTGTTTGTTGTTGTTGTTGTTGCTGTTGTTGTTGCTGCTGCTGTTGTTGCTGCTGCTGCTGATGACCATTTGCAGTATTCTGAGAAGAATTATTATTATTCTTTGATCTATGCCTAAGTTTGTGAGTTGTAAGATATTGTTTTACAGAAAATGCTTTGTGACAAATATCACATTTATATGGTAAAGGATCTTGGCAATTTACACCATCCCCAATAGTCGAAGCATGAGTTGTTAAATGCATTAGATAGTAATGCTTTACCACGAATGACTTTCCACATGTTTCACAGATATACGGACCCGATACACCATGTGTTTTACGATGTTTGTGAAGATTGTCTTTTCTAGAAAAGCTTTTACCGCACATTTCACACTCGTGCATTTTTTCACCTGTGTGAGATACAGAGTGCCTAACTAAATGTTCTTTTCGACTAAATGCCTTTGAACATGTGGTGCACACATAAGGACGTTCACCAGTATGTAGTTTTCTATGTTGATAAAGATGTTCTTTTCGTTTGAATGGCTTACCACAAACATCACAACTAAATGAATTGCTATTATTTTGTAAAGGATCTTCTTTATTACTACCATTATCAGAAGTTTCACTTAAAAGGCTCTGAACTGAGCAACTATGAGTGTTCAATTGATTTATGGTATTGAAAATTTTGCCACATTCTTTACAGGTGGCATTCCTATGAGTTTGCGAAATAACTTGAGGATTCACAGTAATTAAAGATGTTGGTTCAGGCCCTGATTTGATTCTTAGAAATTCGGAAATCTGTCCAATCGAGTTGCGAGATATTGTATCTTCTGACTTTGCATAGTCCTTAAACTCCTTTGACTCATCTCGTACAGTTTGTGTGACCAGAGGAGTTTCTTTAAATCCCAAATTTAAAAATACCTCCGGTGTAGCTTGTACAGTATAACCTTGTATATTTTGTGTTCCACTTTCATCTTTCTGAGTTTCAGATTGTACTTTCTGAATGATTTGTTGGTTTTGCTTAGACTCAGAGTCTGCCTTCAAAATGATATTATTATTTTGATGTACTACTTGACTTTGAGACTCCTGTTTAATAGGGAACTCTTGTGTAGCAATTTGCACCTGTTTCTCAATTTGTTGAAGCTGTCTATGTTGTTTTTCAAACTCTCTTTGTTGTCTTTGTAACTGTTGAATCTGTTGTGTAATTTGTGACTGATTTTGTTGTTGTTGATTAACTTGTGTTTGATTTTGTGATTGAGAAATTTGCTGCGAGATTTGTCTTTGTGACTGTATCTGTTGATTTATTTGTCCATGATTCTGAATTTGATTTTGCACTTGAATTTGCGAGGTTGTAGTTTGTTGATCATTAATTTGATTTTGTGCTTCATTTGATTGTTGAGGAGATACTTGCTGTGAAGTTTGTTGCTGATAACTATAATGAGTTTCTGCTGTTGCCTCTACAACAGCAGCCGCCATACCCCCTGGTTGCATCTAAAACAGATATTAGTATCAATCAGTATTGGCATCATATGAAAATAACTTGATATTTTCTTTATTAACTAACCTGCATGGCACATTTGTATTGTTGAACTCTTGCTTGAACTCCACTAATAATTTGAATATTCGAAGCATTTATATTACTAACAACAACAGGCTGTTGATGTTGTATTTGTTGGTCATTGTTGACTATTTGATTTCCTTGTGCTGGTGTCACCTTCTCAATTCCTTTCAATACTTCATTCTCAGGTGTTGCAGGTCTGTCCTTTTCCGTGCTTTTCACGTAAACCTTACCTTCCTTCAGAAAATCCTCAGAGAATCGCAACGAAGTGAAATAAGATTCTAGCATACCCTCTGCACTCACGACTGTCTCTCTAAATTCAATGAAATTCTCTAATTTCTTTACGCATTCGTGGCAAACAATTTTTGGCAAAGAATCCTCTTCCAAAACCTTAAAGTTCAAATTAAGTACCAATTACGCATACCGTTTATTAGCACGATGATTCAATTAAATTAAAAATTATCAAACAGCAAACAAGTTACAACGACCGTATAGAGACATCAATAAGAGATTGTCTGATTAACTGAAATTTACCAAAATCTTGTCTCGACTACAAAGGGAGATACGAAGCCTCACCTGTATAGGCAAGTACGTCTGAATTTTCGTTTGTAGCTGCAACCTGCGACCTTCCTCCCGGAAAATGTTCATTTTGGTTCCTTCGCTGCTGGTACACAATCTGCACAGTTCGTAGTAATTCACTCTTCGATATCCGGACATTGTTTTCCCGCGGAAAACTCAACTGCGCGACCTTAAAGAAAATCGCGGATAGCTTTATTTCCGAAGAGATTATACGCGTAACGATCACTGTCTCCTCATCGTCATTGACGATGTTATTTCGCATACAAAACAAGATCCCGCTTGATATCGCATTTCTGGTACTACATGAATTGCACCCGTGGCCATTTGCAGTTTGTGTGATTATAGCGACAACGAAGGGTAATAAAACCCGCTAAAAATTTAAATTTCCAACGAAAACGTATACAAGGGTGCATAAATTTAAAGACATAAAACAATTTTTAATCGTGGCACGTTGTTTGAAATTTCGTTTTCTTTGTGATTTTAAGGTCACCATCATATACAAATAGTGAACGTTCTGGCAATATTTACATTTGCGTTTACTTGTTGTAGCAAATGGTAAAACAAAAATACATATGCGTACTGCTCTAACTTACGTTATATATTTTGTTAGTTCCAATATGCGTGTTAATGTAACATTCTTGAAATGATAAAAAGGAAAAAAATTAATAAATTAAGTATACACACAATGCAAATGCAATATGTGTGTAGATATATGAGAACGACAATATATATATATTGTATATATATATATATACAATAAGTAAAAAATGAAAAATATGTAAAAAGCGTAAGTAAAATTAACACAATATAAAAAATATAAGTAAGGAGTGTTTTAAATTTGCATCCTGTACGAAATAGAATGTTGTAACTGTATACTATGTACATTTGCTCCGTTTATTTGATATAATAATTCATTTGTAAGATAAAGTGAGAAATATCGAACGTGTCAAAAGTACGCCTCCCCACGTACGATTTTTCGTAAACTTTTTCATTGTCACGTACGATTAAGAAGCTAACTGATCTCGTTGAAAGTTTATAATTCACGAGAAACGCATAACGATAAATGCAGTGGCCAGCGGCGATTTACGAGATCCAATCTGATTTGAGAGCAAGAATATATATCGAATGAGGAAACGTGGAACATTGAACCGGATAGATAAAAATGTCATCACTGGCGGAGTTTCCTGTGTGGGTATAGTATCGGGAATAGGCTTCGCAAAGGATGATTGATCAGCCGTAGTTCCGCGAATTTTTGCGTCAACGTGTCCGCTCGGTCTGCGAGAAATGTCGAGGAGTGGAATACGCTTATGAGAGAGGATCCGTCGATCGAGAAGGGACAACGCAACAGGAAATATAGTGCGATAGTACGAGGATCCTAACCTTGTTAAAAATGAAGTCTGGCACTATGAACTCTGACAAACACAGAGGTTCCACGCTTTTAAAGGTGGAGGAAAACGAGCAGGTCTTCCAGTTAATAGGGAATCGATGCCAGGCAAGAGCTATTTCAACTGAGATTTTTGTTCACGAAACGTCGTGACTGTCATTGTAATATAACGATTTTGACCTAAATTTTATCTTTCGATCGACAGATATAGATAAACATGTTCTGTCGTTATTTTCAAATAATCCGGTCGTAATTAATACCGTAGCTAAATATCAGAGTCTTTCATTTATATTACATTAATGAAATCTGTATTATAAGTTATGTTTCGTTATTGACATATTTAACAGTGCAGAAAAAAATTTTTAATGTTGTTAAACGTCTCGACGATTATTTTATGTGAAAACAGTAATATTACTGTATAATTTTTACTCAAGGTCGTTGTAAGAATAAATTTGCAGTGTTTAAAATGAAGCATTGGTCATGAATGAGTCAAATGATGCATCAAAACGTTCATCATTATGCAAAAATTTTCTACGATGTATTTCTATATATATATATATATTTTTTTTTTACTTAATTTTTATATCTTCTTGCATTGCTTGCGATTATTTTGTATTATCATTAATTAATATTGTTTTTCAATAAATAATTAATGTTATTGCAAGAAATGAATCATTTTTATATATCTTACAGTGTTTAGCAGCTGGAGTTATTCAATTATATTTGACTGAACCACCTTTACACAAGGAATGGATAAAGAAAACTACAGGTATTATAACATTGATAAGGGATAACCCTAGACGTAGCTTTTTCCTTCGCTTATATTGCTTACAAAGGAAAGCAATGTTGTGGGAACATGAAGTATATAATGCAATGGATTATAAAGCACCATTGTCTTACTTCCATACATTTGAAGCAGAAGACTGTATGGCTGCTTTTAATTTTGCGAGTGAAACAGATGCCGTAACGTTAAGGTAAGCTGTGAGAATAAAAGAATCAACATTTTTATTCTATTAGAATGTGGAATAAAAATGTTAAATGAATTGAAGAATCATGATATATTTTCTTCTAAATTTAATTCTGAAAAATTGAATTCTTCTAAATTTAATTCTGAAAATGATTGTTATTTATTTTCAGAAATATTCTTCTTGGTAAGCTGAATGCTAAACGTCAAAGAAGACAACAAAGACGGTCTAAGATAGAAGGAGAAACTCAGCATGGTGCAACATTGCCATGGAGAAATCAGAGCAATACATCACCCGTTGCATTTAGTACAGGATCAACTTCCAATTTATTGAATGGAACGCCAACTACAGTTGGTGTGAATAGGAGTGCTTCTAGTAGTTCTATGTACACAAGTAAAAAGAAGAAACGAGAGAAAACTAAGAAAAGATTAACTAAAGATGATATTGGCCCTCCATCAAATTTTATGTGAGAAGAACTTACGAATTTATGAACATTTTCTTTATTTATGGCTTTGGTTATATTCTATAAACATTTTTTATATTTATTTTAATATTTTTAGACACGTTACGCATTGGGCATGGAATAACAGTAGCAAAGAATTGGAATTAGAAAAAGTTGATCCACATTTAAAACTTTTTCTCGATAAAGTTGGTGTATCGGAACATCAATTTAGAAATCAAGACACACGTAATTTTATTTACGATTTTATTGAAAAAAATGGTGGTATGAATGCCATTAGAGAAGACATATCTTCGTCTATCCCAAAATCTAATGTACAACAACTACAACAACTACAACAGCAGCAGCAGCAGCAGCAACAACAGCAACAACAGCAACAACAACAACTACTACTACTACAACAACAACAGCAGCAACAAGCACCGATAGCGCCTCAAAGACAGGAATATCCACCTCCAGTTCCAGCAAGAACAATAGCTGTTCGTTTATTTATTTTTTTTTGTAATATTACATGACTATACGAAATGAACAATTTTAATATATTTTTGCAGCATCAAACACGAAGTGCTCCACCACTACCTCCGAACCGAATTAATGCACCTTCAACACCACCAAGTGCACCAGCTAATGCACCACCCATTCATAGGACATTGCCATCTCGACCGCCACCACCTTCTTTAACTTCTGCGCCATCACTGCCACCGCCTCCACCTCCACCTCCTCCTCCACCACCACCTCCACCAGTTCCAACTCCAGTTCCACATACCAGAAGTAGTTTAACCGCACCTGTTCCACCTCCTCCACCATTACCAAGCATTGATGATGAAACTGTCAATACAAGTGCCACCAATAATAATAATACTAGTAATGACAATAATAACGAAGATATCGCTGATCTGAGATCGACACTCATGGAATCTATAAGAAATGGCACTACACTTCGAGTTAGTATTAAAATTAACAATTTACAATAATGAAATTTAAATTGTATAACTTATTTTGATGATTATGTGTTATCTTTCTGTTATAGAAAATTGATAAATCTGAAATAAAACAAAATCCTCCTCCTGGGGATTCAAGGAATGCTTTGTTAGAACAAATTCGTCAAGGAATTGAGTTGAGGCCCGTTTCAAATGAAGTTAAAAGTAAACCAGCATTTCAAGGAGGATTGGCTAATGCTTTGTCAAGAGCACTCGCTGAACGATCAAGTGCAATCCATAGTGAAAGTGAGGATTCAACTAGTGAAACTAGTGATGATGATGAATGGGATGATTAATTCAGGTCAGATAGAATTTAGTGATATATTAAGTATAATCTCAATAGCATCTTGTTAATAAAAGTAATATTATTTCAGATGAATTATATAACTTGAGGAATAAAACAATATATCACTGTGATAAATCTGCTATCAATAAACATGTAAACAGATTAGCTACTGTAAATGTATAATATAACAATCTTGAATTTGATATCCAAAGAAGAATGAAAATCACATGTAAATGTTCCGAAAATGGAAATCGTGTAAATGTGTTATCAGAAAGTAAGGCACAATTACATGGATAGGGCAGGTAAGGGCAGAGTGAAGGTCCTATTTATAATTTCACATAAATTGTAACATACAATTATCTGGTCTGAAAAAGAAAAAAAAAGTATAAATATTATATAGCACAACAGGTATAAAATGTCGATTTTTTGCTAACTAATATTTGTGTAATTGAAAATTAATATTTGTCAAATATAATGAATACCATGGAAACAATTATACATATTACCTATTCATGCTGTTTCAATAAATATCATAAGAAATATAATGATGAATATAATTACGTAAGAATTAGCGTAATTATCTATACAGTTAATAATATCACAAATTCTATGTAAGTTCATATTACTTTAAAAGTTAGCACACTTCTTGCATGATGATTGTAAAATTTGCCCTAGTTTATTCTGCCCAATTCGTGTGACTCAAAATATATAATTTTAAGTTAGCAACAGATAGTCCAAGATGCACATGTACATTGGCATAACATTGTAAACGTAAAATAGATTTTCAAATTAATTGGAGTAAGTTTATCAATTTAAGTAGACCAAAAAGAAAAAAAAAAATAAAAGTATTAAAAATGTTACAATTTTTCCAGCTTAATACTCTATGAGATTGCATAATTTCGATACTGAACTGTATACAAAAGATACATTGAAATTGTATTAATTTACAGAAACTTGACCTAACATCTCAAAGAAAAAGAGAACGTATAATTAATGTATCTATGTGTATTACTGTACAGATCGATTTTTAAGAATTATCTATCATAAAATTAATCATAAAAGATGTTAAGGTCGGCCTATATGTTTCAAAAAAATCAGGAATCGACTCTTGTAAAAATATATAAGTTACATTTAAATCTATTAGTATACTGAATATTTGTTAAAGAAAGGATCTTCTTTCTCATTTACTGTTTCGTTTACAGACTTGGAAACTCGTTTGAGATATATTTAAATAACGGCCTTGTATCTAGTCGGTTACGAAACTAAAACAGGTGCCCTGAACTGATGTAAATTATAATATCTTAAAATAGTTTCTGAAGTCTTTAAGTAACTCGGTAAATTACGAGTTGATAATTTTTAATATTTTATTATATTAACTTCTTATTTCCTTTTTTTTTTTTTTAATTCTTTAACTTATTATATTAGTTTTAATATTTGTCGTCCTTCTAAGAGAGAGAGAGAGTCATAAGAGTGGTGTTTTATAGAATAGCAAATTAAATGAACTTCCATGATGAAGCACGGTCATTCTTGCATCGCTGGACAATATAATTAATTAATATAATATAATTAATTCGTTCAATTAAAAAACGCAGCGCATCAAACGACTCTTAGATGTATCCTACTAAAGTATGTAAACGTAAGGTTACAATTAACGTAAGGTTACAATTACGATGTAGTAAGAATTGTATATTTTCACGTGTGTGATATAGGTGTCAAGCCTGTGGGAATGAGGCGAAAACCTAGAGAAATTGTCTATGGAAATGTATGAAGCACAAGATAAAAGTTTTACGCCACTATGGAGAAATCCTAGTCACACAGAAATGAGAAAAAAAAGAGAATATGTTAATTATTAGTTATTGTATTTTATTATATTCTATGCAATATTATTGTATACGTAAATGCGTTTCGACGCCCCGAACTTTTTCTTCGGATTGACTAAAAAGATCATAGTTGCAGGATTTTTGCTTGAAGTATAAAAATACTGAGACAAGAGCATAATCAAGAGGAAGAAAGCTATACTATGTTTGTTAACTAGAATAAAGAGAAAGTAGCGAATAATGTTAACGAAAGACTTGTTACAATGAAATTTTACTTTGAACGCATTATATAGAAATATTGTTGCATTTAAAAAGAGAAGAGAAGAGAGAAAGAGCTATTAATGGACATGTAATTTTTGTCCAATTTTAAGAAGTAAATTGTTCTTCTATTGAATGTACATATAGCATAGTACATGTTACAAATCGTTTTCGGTTTGTATTATGACTACCAAATATCAAAAACTATAAAAAAAAAAAAACATACATATACAACAAATATTAATTTACTTTAACATGCAATTTCCTTCTACGATATTACTTTTCATATTATTTAAAAACAACAGATTCGTGTATAATTTATAGCGCAAATTTTATAAACTAACACAAACCGATTATTTCTTTCTTATTATGAAAGAAAACAGAAAAATTAACATCTACACAGATAATAGGATTCATAGAAGTAGGAGAAATCTTAAATCTGTTATGTGTACATAATTTTAAAAAGAACGTTGAATATACGTTAAAATAATGTTTATATTATTTATTTAACAGTCAGCTTTTATATATATTGGAAATTAGATTAAGTAGATCAGATACGTATATCGGTCTAACTAAATATTTTTGCTATGAATATGATGATATAAATAAAACATAGTGCGTGTGAAATTTACGACTAGAAGACCGGAAGGAAACATTTAAATTTTTTGGTTGAACTTGTAACAATAATTATCTATTGTTAATTAATTTGCTTGTAAAATTTGACTTTTATGATTATATTCGAATATATAAGAAAACATATCAAAATTTCTAAAAAAGTATCAAATAAAAATTTTCTGTAAACGCGAATATTTTATAAGGAATACGACATGGGACTAAGATTATACAATTATATCCGAATTAATTGCATTAAAATAATAAAAGACTAATTTTCAAAATCTTAGAAAAAAGTAGCTTCTTCGTATACGTAATTCCTAAAAAAAAAAAGTGTATCATGCCGTTTGTGTAATTAAAACTACTGACTTTATTGATGAATGTTTAAAACATAAATACATCAATAGACTCAAAAGAAAGAGTAGACGAAGAGTGTAACTTGTTTGTTAGTAACTTCATCGAAATACATAAGTAAGTAACTTATAATAATATTTCGAAGCTGTTAGAAAGGCTGTTAGAAAATTTTCTAAAAACTTGCACATCGTATCATCTGATAGCTAGACACTTTTAACGTTAACACAATCTATAGAACTTATCTATCAAAATAGACAATTGTTGATCACGTCAACATTTAATTTTTTCTTTTAGAGAAATATCAAATATTCGTGCGATTGTTTACTTTTCAATTGGATTACACAACATAATTATATAGAAAATATATATTAAAATAAAGCAGAACACTCGTGTGCAGAAGAAGATTAATCTCCAACAATGATAATTTTATAAATTAATTCATTTGATACATTGATCTCAAATACATATTTGACTATTTCTATTCATATAAGAAAGCTATTCATATAAGAAAATAGAAAAGAAAGAGAGCTATTTCTTTTATACAAAGATTGATAATATAAAACTATAAGAGATTTATTGACACGTATCATTGTCAATTACCATTTTTTTATTCACGGTAGCGTAGGAGGGCTAGGAACAGATATACTGAACGCGGCAATAAATACATTGATGATAGTTATTAGAAATACCCCGATTACCACGTAGTTATTGATTTTTCGTGCTTGTATCGATTTCGATTGTCCTTTTATGTCAAATCGACCTTTGAAAATCAAACTGATGCCTACGGCCACCTAAAATTAGTATTTTTTTTTTTCCATCAAATGTATCCGGGAAATAATATTCTTCGTTGAGCATTATAGTTTTACCTGAAGAAAAAGACTGATAATGATTAAGCTCAGAATCAGATAAAACGTGGAGCTCTCTCGTTGATATTCAATTAGGTATCTTAACTGGTTCGCGTTGGCGGTAATTAGGGCAACATCCATCATACCTTGGGCCACGGTCTTCTTCGCAGCATAACTATTGGATTGCTTGTACGCTTGAGACTTTTTGTCCGTTGTATCAACAGAAACAATATCTTTCACCACTATTTCTTCCACCGCGTCCGATTTGTTTTCTTTCTCGCTCTCATCCATGACTCCCCTTTTGCACTAATTTTAAATTTTTCTTCTTCCTTTGTCCAAACAAGCGGCGCCTTTGTTACTCCGAATCTTTTGTCCGAGATGGCACGTCGATGAACAAATAACATTTACTCCTTAAGTTTGATGGGAGATCGATCTGAGAATAGTATAAATTACATATTTATATACTTCCTTCCAATCTTAATGTTATTTATTATTGAAATGTGTTGTCCCATTATTAAACTAAACTAAGTACGATGTGGAAACTTTATCAAGAGAAATGTAAATACGCGTGACAACCAGAACTAAAATTCTATTGTTCTGCGATTCAAATAGTCGTCAACAAGACATATCACCTCACCTCAACACTAAACGTTTCTTCCGCATTCTGATCGCTTAAATCATCGATGGCCGAAATGAGGAACGCTTCGTTTAAACGGATTCTCGTGAAGGATAACAATAAAGATATTCATAACACAAGCGTCTTCTTATACGATTCTCTTCCCTTTCTCTTAGTACAGTTTTAACAGAATTAATTAAAATTATTGATTGACCAATGTCGAGAAATAGAGAATAACTTGGAGAGTTGCGCACTTACTTGAAAGAATTTGGCGAATTCAAAATATTGCCGGGTTCTATGTTGAAGAGTTCCACTTTATCAGAGGCATCGTTGGAAGTGAAATAACGATAACTATTATCGTCTTGTTATATACCAAAAGTGAAGCTCAACAGTGGTTTTGATGAAACCACATGTGACGCTTGCCAGAAGGGAAATGTTTTAGTTCAACAATGTTACATTCGATGCATGTATCAATCTAGACATCGTAATTGTGTTAGCTGCAGTATCACCGGCTTATCTTTTTCTAAGATAAAAAATAGCAAGAAATCGGTAACAATGATCGTGAACAATATTGTTATTGTTTCTCTGTTAATTCTTGCTTGACAGGTTAATCTATATTCGGAAAAAAAGTACAATTACAAAAACTATACCATTAAATCTAGGGAGATGGTTGCAGCAAGTTTATTTCACTGATGTACATGATCAGCATGAAATATCGATGTGTAATTGCATTGTTTGATCGTTTGACTGACTGCAAACGATCCAGATAACTGATTGTGTCCCAATTTTGATAAATGATGAGCCATCAAATGTGACGGCACGCTCTGAAATAATAAAAGGAAACAATCTGTTAGTATGAAAATTAGTACTATGTAATAGGAAATAGATTAAATAAAAAAAAAGAGGCCAAATATTGTTATTAACAATAGTAATTAATGTTTAACAATAATAATAACTACAATTACCGAACAGGGACAAATATTGTTCCCATTAGTAATGACAGAAATATATTATTCCTTCCCTATTACTTGTATTTGTTCAATTACATTCATATTGTGTAATTTATTTTGATGTACATTATCTAAAAATGATACTGTGACCTTTCTCTCAAGTATAGCCGATAAATTTGTCGACACTCCGTCACAAATATTTCTGAGCTGCGTTTCACGTTCTTGCGAAGATAACAGTTTGTACAAGGAGAAGGTTGTAATTGTTTAGATAAGCCACTATGCAGGTAAGTCTCGTGTTTTTTTGATATGTAGATAAATGATTAGAACGAAGATTAAGTAAATCTTGACTTTACTGATTATAACGATAGTATCTCTTGCATCAGTATATAAGAAATGAAGAAATTTACAACTGACGGCTGATTAGCTGTATTTATGCGAACAGGGTTGCGAAAAACTATGGGGAGGACGTTTCGTAGACAACATCGATTCAAGATTTCATGATTTCAATGCATCAATTGGTATTGATAAACGAATGTATGCAGAGGATATAGAGGTCTGTGTCTGAAAAAAAACAGAATTGTTTATTGTATGTTAAATAATAAACTTAACTAATAAATATTAAATTAATCAACTTTATTTTTTAATAAAATATTTTTTATACCAAGGATACAATTAAGAGAAAATATCCCTGTTACATATGTTTTACCTGTTTTATCAAAACATTGATAACATCAGAGATGTAAAAATTTGAATTAATGAGAATTTTCGTAAAATACTATTTAAATACTATTTCTGATAATTCTATAAAACAAAGAACCGGTAGCACATTTATTGTCAATATTCTTTAACGTTGTATAAATTATCCTTAGGGTAGTATAGCATATGCAAAAGCAATAAGATCAGCCAATCTTCTCTCACACGAAGAACTGCAAGTCATAGTGAGTGGTCTTGAACAGGTATGAAAGAAAGTTCACTGTAAAAAAAAAAAAAAAAAATAAAAAACGAACGAAAAACATATTGATTTTGTCAGGAAAAAAGCAGTAAACAAATATTTGGTTGCAGGTGAAAGCTGAATGGGAAAAGGGTCAATTCACCATACATGTTGAAGACGAGGACATCCACGCTGCTAACGAGCGTCGACTTTCGGTACATGCATGATTAATTGCAACGCTTATTTTTATCAAACGGAAGTGGTTACATGCAATACTCATTCTTACTCGTGTCTTCCATTTATCATGAATATTCATAGAAATGGAATTGAATTGTAACACGTTTTCTAATGAAATGTTAATTGTAAAATAAGATACTAATTTTATGATAAATTGACAGGAATTAATTGGACATGTCGCAAAGAAATTACATACTGGCAGGAGTCGAAACGATCAAACGATAACGGACATGAAATTATGGCTTCGGAGATCCATAGACGTTATTTTGAAGAAAATAACGAAACTTGTTCAGGCATAAATAATTTTACATTACATCGTTAAAAAGAGAAATTATAATTTGAATTTTCAAGACGAGTATGTGTCCACTTGCAGGTTCTCGTCGATCGAGCCGAGAATGACATCGAAATTATTATTCCTGGATACACGCACTTACAACGTGCCCAGCCAGTAAAATGGAGTCAATGGTTGCTTAGGTATAAATGAAAATAAATCGATATGAATGTAGTGGTTGTAAAGATTCTAATTAATTAATTAATTAAATCCATATATACTATCATTTAATGATACTTTCCTATCATTAGAAATCATGCTACAAAAATCAAATGAACCTAATGAAAAATATTATGAATAAATATATTGAGAAATAGAGGTACATACCAATATTTTATACAGCCACTACATGTTCTTAGCTTGAAATTTAAAATTAAATTTAGATTATTTAATGTAAAAGTATAAAAAATGAGCAGAGACATATCTTTGTTGATGATAGTTACGCGTGGTACGCGAAAACGGATGTGGAGAGATTGCAAGAGCTACGAAGAAGAGTAAATGTATTGCCTCTAGGCAGTGGCGCCATAGCGGGGAATCCTTTCCAAATTGATCGACGTTCCTTGGCCAGCGAACTGAATTTTTCTGAAATAACAGAAAATAGCATGTACGCTGTGGGTGACAGAGATTTTGTTGGTAAGTTGTGAACACTTTTCTTTATTTTTATATTTACTGACACGAAATAAACAACATGCAAATGTAAAAGAAGCAAATTTATGGAAGATGTCAGAACAATTTTTTCTCAACTTACATTCTGTACTGTGTTATTCTTATTTATATATTTCTCCTTCTTCTTTTCGAGCCGAGTTTCTCTTTTGGTCCTCATTAACGGCGATCCATCTGAGCCGTCTTTGCGAGGATCTGATCATTTATAGCAGCAAGGAATTCGATTTCGTGAGATTAGCCGATCGATTTTCAACGGGCAGTAGTTTGATGCCTCAGAAACGTAATCCTGATTGCATGGAGTTGATTCGAGGAAAAACTGGCACTCTCCTCGGGAAAGTATGTAATTCCATCAATTTCAGTGGTCAAATTGTTCGATTGTACATTCGTGGGGTTTCATATTCTAGTGCATGGGTTTCATGGCTACTTTGAAAGGAATTCCGTCCACCTACAACAAGGATCTTCAGGAAGATAAAGAAGCTTTGTTCTCCTCGGTCGATGTTTTAAATTGTATGTTTGTTGTTATCACGGGAGCGTTAGAAACGCTTAAGGTGAATAACAGGAAGTGTGCGGAGGCTCTATCATCTGATATGTTGGCAACGGATATAGCATATTATCTCGTACGGAAAGGGGTCAGTATTCAAAGTGTAAAAAAAACAAATGCTCAAATGTTCCCCTTTTACATGATCAGTTCTTACTAGATTCCATTTAGAGAAGCTCATCACTCGATTGGAAAGGTCGTTGCTCTGTCAGAATCATTAGGAGTATCTCTTTGCGAATTGACTCTTGAACAGTTACAAACTGTAAGGTAAAAAAAAAAAAAATTTCACTGGTTGAAGCATTCAATTTCTCACCCTGTGCATATTTTCTCAGCGAGACGTTCGAAGAAGACGTGATGCAACTTTGGAATATCTGCAACAGCGTTGAACAGTACAACGTAACAGGTGGGACCAGCACATCAGCGATAGCTGGACAAATCAGCAATCTTCGAGCTTGGTTACAGCAAGTTAATCCCGTCTGAGGAACAAAAATAAAACGCGGGAAATCTGTCGGAAAGCTGTCTGCCTTTTTTCAAATTCCGCCAATTTCGTTTCGACTGTTTCAGGCTCTCGCAATATGTCACCGCTCCGCCTGCATTGAGCGTTGCACAAAGAACTCCTTTCCCTCCCGTTTCCCACCTGAAAACAGTGGCGAATTACGCGAAACGATCAATGAAGCCGATTAGTTCATCAGCCGCCCCGTGACATTAATCAGAAACTAAATCGGGAACCGTGTCATGCAACCGTAAATTATGTTGGTCGAGAAAATAGGTTACGCAGCGATCGTATATTGGGGTTATAGATTCTCCCGTGATGTAATATATCGAGTATACAAGAATTTCTTCTCCGTGTCCGTGGTCGATTTATGTTCGATGGGTAAGTGGGCGGTGGTCACAGGATGTTCTCACGGGATCGGAAGAGCATACGCGGAGGCACTAGCGAGGATCGGGTTGAACGTGATCCTGATCAGCCCCGACACGGAGAATTTAAAGGCCATCGCGAGCAATATCGAGGCGATGTACAACGTGAAGACAAAGGTGATTAAGCTGGATCTGTCGGAGGGTCTTGAGACGTACAACGTGATTGAGAAAGAGATGTTTGGCCTAGAGATTGGCGTGTTGATAAATAATCTCGGCATGTCGTACCCGCATCCGGAATACTTTCTGGATCTGCCTCATAATGAAAAGATTTATATGAGTATCGTTCATTGTAACGTAGTCGTTGTAACGAATATGTGTCGTATCCTGTTACCTCAAATGGTCGTCAGAGGAAAGGGAGTAATAGTGAACGTAGCCTCAATGGTTGCTGTGTTGCCGAGCCCTTTGTTAACAGTGTTCGCCGCGACGAAGGCGTACGTCGTGAAATTCAGTAGAGACTTGCAGATAGAATACGGGAAACACGGTGTGATCGTTCAGTGCTTATTACCAGGCACAGTGACAAATCACACGACGGAGTCACCGCGGTCAGGATGGATGGTCCCCACACCTGAAAAATACGTACAGAGCGCGATCAGAACAATAGGCAAGGAAAACGTCACCACCGGATTTCTTCAACACTCCATATTGATCGGGATAATGAAATTCGTTTATCGAATATCGCCAAGGTCCATCATCGTTTGGATGATTAATATCATGGAAGGAAATCGGAATAACGCGCTTCGACGATACGTCGGATGACTTTGTAGAAATATCTGAATATACGATATATATCTTTGCCCAAGTAAAACGTTTTCTTACCTTTCTTCTCTACGTTTCATAGAGTAATGGTATATTTTAGATGCAGTTGAAGATCTTTTTCACTGAGATAGAATGTGAAACCGGAAGTGGACGGTGATAGACGGAGGAGTTATGTAGGATCTAAAAAATTAAGAATTAGAAAAGCAATGAGAGAGAAAAGAAAGTACTGTTAAAGTTTGAAAACTATGATTTACTTTATTTTATACTTATTTGGTCTTATTTTGATAAATCAAGGAAATTTGTTTATAAAGAGATAAAAAGAGTGGAGTTTCAAGGACTTGTTTGAATCGTATGATTGTGCAGTACTAGACACAATGTGGTTGGCCTATTATGTGATAACACATTAATTTAAAAGAAGGCAATGTTTTCACGTATCTCGTATTTCGGAGGTCATTTCTACGTCGTAAATCACGTTATCGATTCAATGTAGAAACGCTTCGAATATGTTTAAATTTTTGTCTGGTATAAATTTTATTAAATTTTTTTCTGGTATAATTTTATACTGTATTAATATATTATAATATACTATAATATATATTCTAAATACTATATATTATATATATAATATAATATATTACGTATACTATATATACTAAAAATATAGTATATACCATAAATGTAATAATTCTATATTATATTAGTTAGTTTTATAAGTATAACATAAAATAATTTTATTAATATATAAAGTATATAGTATATGTTATACTATAAAAATAGTAATTCTTTATTCTTATCTTTTTTATTATAATGTTATTGATTAAAGTGAAAATTATTTTTATAAATGTTTTCCAAATTAGACCCCAAGCTTTCTTTCTACATTCCACTCAACTTATTTCGTATTTGCATCCAATTCATCGAAGTATTTCACGCTGAGATTACAAAATAATACATAAACTTACATTTTCGCGCGTTTCACATTAATTTGTATTCTATGCGCATAATATTTTCAGTTATCGTTTTCAATTGTCAAAACTGACGTTTTCAATTATCAATTTCAATACGTTTCGAAAGTAATTTACTGGAAATTGAATATTATTCGAACGAGTATTTTAAAAGTAATTTACTGGAAATTGAATATTATTCGAACGATCAATCGAATAGAATTTGTATATGAATCTTAAGTATTCTAATTGAAACGACACAATCATAAAATGGTCACAAATTAATCCTATTAATTAGATTTTTTGTAAATAATAATTCACAAATACTGAAACACATCACCGTATAGTATCGTCGCAGACGAAGTATATGCCTCATATACCTCGTCTATGATTGGATATTGCCATCTATAGTTTACTTCGCCAAGGGATTCTATGCTCGGCCAATAAGGTTGAAAACGACACAAAAGTAGAAAATTAAAATTTCATGTTTCGATATATCTCGATTATTGTGTTACGATATAGTAGTTACATATGAATATAGACGCGGTGATGGAAATATAATGCTAAACTTCAATCCTATATGTGTGTATTACAAATAATGTTTTGTTCTATGTACATAATTCTTTAATACTATTTGAGAAGCAGGTTTGTTGACAAATTATATATATATATTTGAAATGATGCGTCAAATACTTGCTTTTTCAGTACGTTTTCAAAACATCTTTCTCCATTGTGATTATTAGAATGTAGCATTTGTAGAAAATATTTATTTAGCATTTTTCGTGTAATAAACATAATAATCTCTATTTAAGAATTATTACTCTTGTTTAGAGTAACAGAAGATATATTTGTTAACCCCTTTGCCGAGTATATCTATTATAATGTGACACTTAATAAACGTTGCTTGTTTAGATGTGAAAAATTCTATATTGACATAATTAATTCAATATATTACAACTGTTGATTAGTAAAATACTAGATTATACAATTTTTCTCAGATAGGCAACGCACATAAAATAAAAAAGGAAAGATCATTTGACATAAGATACAATAACATAATTAATCGATTGAAGCACTTAATTTGTGTCAAAATGGATAATCGACATTATGATAATCCATTCGAAGAGTATCCTAACTCTACATCAAATATTGTGAATGCAGCTACTAATGATGTAATTATTTATAAATTATTCAATAATTTTATTATAAATCTTTTATAAGTATATATATGTATAAACTTAAAGAGATTGATATTCATTAGATAAGTGAAAATTACAAAGCAACGGTACACGTATATACAAAGAGATTACTGAATAGATTGGAAGAAAAGAAAAACCATTGGACTTACAATGATGATTACTCTATGTACACTGGATCAGCAGGGATTGCATATATGTTTTACCAATATGGAAAGTGCTTCAATGAACCAGCTTACGTTGATGTATGAATTCTTATGGTTTTAAAAGATCTTTTTATAAAGATCTAGAAAGATTTTTAAAAAGATTTAGAAAGATCAATTATTTCTTACACATTTTCTTTTTTGAACAGAAAGCGATGGAATTATTAAGAATATGTGTAGATAAATTCAGGGGCAAAAGGGAAATTACATTTTTGACTGGCATAGTGGGTCCATTAGCCCTGAGTGCTGTTGTTTTTCATTCAGAAGGCTATTCTGATGTAGCACAAAATATGATTTCAAAGTATGTAGTTTAATAACATTTCATGCTTATAAATATACAAAATTTTTAATAATGTTCTATGTAAAAATTTGTAAATGATCTTTCAGGGTGAAATCATTATCATCTGTTGTTCTGAATGAAAGTAGCGATTTGCCTGACGAGTTGCTCTATGGAAGAGCCGGATATCTGTTTTCTCTTCTCTTTTTAAATTCAAATATATCTCCTGCTCCTATAGAAAATAATCTTATTAAACAGGTATTATCATAGAGCAACAAAATTTAAAGTAAATTTAAAGGTAATTGGTATTTCAGTCATAATAATTAAAAAAAATATCATATATCAGGTCATTGCACTCATAATTAAATCTGGAAATCTGTATTCTGCTTCAAGAAAGTACAAATCACCCTTAATGTATGTTTGGCATGACACAGAGTATATTGGTGGTGCACATGGATTGGCTGGAATACTTTACATGTTGTTACAGGTATTATATGGATACAAATTAAATTTTATACTTATCTGAGAAATTTTTTGTAATCTTTACACTTGTAAATTTGTTAATTGTTAATAGGCACATCAATACCTAACACAAACTCAACTAGAGAAAGATATAAAGCCAGCATTAGACTTTCTTCAGAGTATACGATATCCTTCTGGAAATTTTCCATCCTCTATTGGAAGCCAGACTGATAAATTGATACATTGGTGTCATGGAGCACCTGGAATGAGTATGCTATTCTGTTTAGCTTACAAGGTTGTTGCTATTTAAATTACCTAATATTTAGTAATATTAAATTTTTAATATATAATTAAATGTATGTGTACATAGATATATGAAGATGAAAATTATTTAAAAATTGCTTTACAATGTGGAGAAGTGATTTGGTCAAGAGGATTGCTTAAAAAAGGATACGGAATATGCCATGGTGTAGCTGGAAATGCGTACACATTTTTGACTCTTTTCCAGCAAACAAAAGTTATATTGAATTTATAATAAAGATATAACATAATTTTAAAAGATATTATCAGAATAAAGTATTGATTTTGTTTGCAGGATATAAAACATCTTTATAGAGCTTGCAAGTTTGCAGAGTGGTGTATGGATTATGGAACACATCAAATAAGATCACCCGATAGACCATTTTCCTTATTTGAAGGTATTTTATTATAAATGATAGACTTTTTTTCTTATTTGCGATTAATATAGAACTAATAATATATAATAATAGATACGTATAGAAATAATACGTATATTATTGTAGGTCTTGCTGGTACAATCTATTTCTTGATTGATCTACAACATCCTTTTTCAGCAAAATTCCCAGCGTACACCGTTTAAATCCGATATACCATTCATTCAATATTTATCTGACATAATTATTTATTCTTTATAAAAATTTTGTTTAAAAAAATTGTTTAAAGAATGAAGTCAAATAATTTACTTACACTATTAATAGGTAATTTAATTTACACTATCCATGCTTATGTTTATATTACATACTTATATTTTAAATATAAGTCTATATAATATAAATAAGTCTATGTATACTTTGCCAATATATAATAAATTTATGTTACAAAATAAGATAATTCTACAAATTAACAAATTAAAATTTTTCTAATTAATTTCTATTTAGGTGATTTGCATATTCACGATGGTTTGAATTGTCACGACAAGTACATAAGAATGTTAAAGAAATCATATCTAAAAACAAATTTTAAAAAATCGTGAAGTGAAAAATTTGCCATTCATTTTTTCATTGAAATAATGAACATAATCTAATGAATAAATACATTACTTTTCTATTTATAATATTACTTTATAAAAAGAATGATATAATAACAAGCAAAAATATTAAATTGCACAATAAGAAGAAGAGCATCGTCTCCTCCCATAGTCCAAGAGAAACAATGGTAAAAGTGAAACGCCGATCAAGTGTACCGGTAAACCCAACAATTCCTTACTACATATTGGTTAACAGGCCACTAATATTCATGACGGGTCGTGCAATGGTATTTGTAAAAGCGTAGAGAGGAAAGCTTTAAAAGAGTCGCCTCATTGAATCCAAAGTACGCTATTGCACGCTTATACATAACTATAATGTTTGTCAGAAATCTATTTAAATTATTAAAATATGTGTATTGAAATATCTATATTTCATATACTCAATATTTATCCTACAAAATATCTTACATTAATAGCATTCATAGCAGTTTTTTAATCCCGCGAAAACTCGTTGATTAATAAGCAAATATTATGATAATGTAATAACACCGATGTTAATAGATACGAATTCGAATCTTTGATCTGGAAAGTTACGTCAGGTGTCAACGAAAGCTACGCTAATAAGTGAAGTAATACGATGATCGTATTCATTCTTTCCTGTAGTAAGTATTAACTAATTGGAGGATGGACCTTCCGAATACACAGTGTGTAGTGGCGTGGTACCACCGTCCGTAAGGATTTCGAGTATAAAAGCCGCTTCTGCCGATCGCGCGCTTAGTTTCGCTCGACGATACGCAACCGATTGTGAAACGACGCACTCCCAACGTGAGTACCATTCACGAGATTGTTTTTACAATCTCTACCAGGTCTCGATCTCCTTTTACTGCTAACCTAGCGGCGTTTGTGACTTGCATGGACATCAAGGAGCTATATTTTTTGCTCGAGTCTTATTGAATATAGTTTCAAACATTTCCACCGGACTCTCGTTAATAACATCAGTGCGTTTGTTCTCGTGGTTTAGTCGACGTAAGTTCAAGATTTTTCATTCGAAGATTTAGTTATTAGGTTTGCTTCTTTAAAGTAAAGAAAGCTGATCAGCCAGACGGAAAGTTCTGTCTCACGTTGATTTATCGCTAACGACAGTGAAAGTGTGCGCGAACGCATCTTCCTGGGGAAATTAATCAATTTAGAAATCTGATAAAACATTAGAGTTATTTGTTGAAATAATAATAAGGAATACATTGGAATAATACAGAAGAGTAGCATGAATTTACAACGACTTATGAAAATTTTAATTTAATAAAATAATTTCACTGGAATATGTTATGATTGATGCACTCCAATTGACGCTAAAATATTCCATAATTATGTTATTGTTTTTAATTTTTTTCCATTTATTTTGTATGATAATTTAATTCAATAGTTTCATTATTCATTATATTTTCGTACTACTATTCTTTGATTTTTACGGCTCAAATTTACATTACGCGATATACAATGGTATTAATAATTAAACAAATTTTGACATTACGAATATCTGTCTTTAATTAACTGTTTCGCACGTTCCTCGTCGCAAGAATCGGATCAAACATCCTTGAATTCTAATCTTTTATACCAAAGAGAAAAACAAGACATTCTTTACTTTAGTGCGCGTTTTTAATATTTTTTTCTCATTTTTAGCATTTAATTCAATAATTTGTTTAATCTAATAAATAAATTTTGATAGTGTATCATTATATAGTAATATTCACAGCAATGAACGATGTTTCTTTAGAAATAATAAAATATAAAATTTCATAATTTTTTTTTTCTATTTTAGATGGAAATCCGTTTTACGTTATTAGCAACAATGTTGATTGTGGGAGTAGCTATGGCATTTCCACAAAAGGACGGTCAGATTTTTAGTAACGAAGCTATAAGGCAGGCGCAGAATACTTATCTTATTCCGAAAGATGCAACAATACAAAAGGTTCAAGAAGGCATCGAGTTGGCGGCCTACGAATCGATTCCCGGCGATCAAAAGATAAATCTTTTCGAAATTCTGGGAGCGCACGTTCCAACGGAAGTAGTGAACAATCTCCAAGCCCAGATCGATCAGATAGGTCGCAGTTAGACTTGCCTGCTCTCCTCCATCATCATCGTTTCCTTGTAAAAAACGTTTTGCACCTAGGTTTTATAACAACTATTTATAGAATGTGATAAGTCCTTTTATAATTTTGTACTTAGGCTTTTGCATTTTTTTTTTCATAAATAAACGACCGAGAATGACGCAATCTGTTTGTATGATTTTCTGTTCTTCTTTTCTTTTATTTAAAAACTTTTAACATAAAAGTGAAATGACAAGAACATTTGAATATTTAATTATAAAAATAATTATTTGAAAAAAGACGACGATTTATTTTGCTCGATTTTATAAAATTTGTTACATACTTAAAATACTTTGAACTGGTCTTTCGCCAACATCGTTCATAAAAAGAGTATTACAACACACATTCTGAATAATAATCATTCAGTGTAAAAAAAAAAAAAAAAAAAAATGTCATTCACAACTTGTGAAACATTGAACTAAGTCACTTGCCAGAAATGTATATATATATATATATATATATATACATATACACATTTATATATATACTTAGTGATGTTATGGAGAAAGCTGCAGAACCACTAACCAGAGGTACACTTTCACTTCACCTACATTTACATTACTATTGAAATGATTCTTCTTTGGCATTTATTGCATGGCATTGCCAAGAAATTCAAACATAATAACAAATTACCAGTAACAGTTCCTCCACGTCTATTACCAAATCAGATATTGAAAAGAAAAAAGAGATGAGTCGAGAATACGATAAAATTTAGTAAAATACTGAAAATACTTTCATTTTACTTTCGCTTTCATACGAACCTGAAATCCTGAATTCGATATCCCTTTCTTTTTTCTTTTGGCGAAGTTAAAAGGAAAGTAATTACATAAGATCTGAAGGACAATTGAATTACGCCTTTGTGCTGCTGCAAAGCCAAAAGAATTTTAACTCCAATGAAAGTAATAAAAATTAAGTGATAGTGTGCCGTCTTTAAAAATTTTTCAATTCTATTTTAATTTTATTTTTATGGGCACTCTGTCAATAAGTGATAATGTTTCGCATATTAATGATAAATAACTTAAAAAGTATTTATTTTGTTTACCAAGGTACAAATTTCAGAGCTATATGAACAAAATTATCAAAGATTTTGATCCATTCCAGCTTTCTTTGCTTAGTAAATTAATGTTTATGTTCTGGGCCTCTTATATACGATAGTTAACCCTAGTGCATTGTCTTGCATTGAGAATGTATTACAATTATACCTGTAAGTTTTTCTATTGTTTATTGTATAGTAACGAATTAATTTTCATGTATATTTAATAAAGAATGATATTCATAACAGACGAGACCAGTTGCTTTTTTCTTTTTATATATACTATCTGTACAATGAATGCCATTTCAATGCGTCAATGCGTTAATGCATTTTCAATTCACAAACTTAATAAGTTATTACAAATACATTTGAATACTACTAGCAAACGAACAATGGAATGAAACGATACGTGTTAGTAGCTATATTATATAATTAGACATTTTTTACTTAAAAAAGACTTTTATGTACATGTATTAAAAAAATTCATTCATAAATTCATGTTAAATTACTCGCACAAGTTTATACATATTACATCGCTATCATCCAGTAGATGTAGACAAGTATTTGTTTCTTATCAGCACACTATCGAACTTTTAAATAATATCAATAACAAATCGTTTGCTAACAGTTTAAATGAATCAATGCAAGAAAATGTACTATCCTTCTAATTTAATCGACGTACCATAACAAAGTTTAATATAGAATCAATATTCGGTGTTCGTGTTTTCATATGTGCTTCCTTCAATGCGTAAATAACACGTTCCTTATTTCCTGTAATGTATGTTGGTAATTTAAAAGAAAGAATATTATAAATTGGAGTATAAATATAAATTATAAAATATTTATATATACTTAGATTTCTTCGATCCCCTATCATTTCGCTCTTCACTGTCTTCGCGAGATCGTTTCTTATTAGACGAAGAATGGTTAGATGACTTGTGTTTGTCATGCTTATCGTGTTTGTCGCTCTTCTTGGGACTAAACAGAAAACAAAAACCTTAAATGTAACATCGTCAAGCATATATATGTTAATGTTAATCACCTGTGCTTGGATGATTTGGAAGGAGACACTTTCTTGTGTGATCCTCCACTCCGCGATCGATCCGATCTTTAATTATTGAAGCATATACTCAGCATAATTTTACCACAAAATTTCTTTATATGTTTAACCCCTTCGTATCCGAGAACGTAATGTATATTTCTTTATACAAAATTGCTCATGATATATTCTGGGCGAAATATCTTGAAAAGTAATATCAAACACCACATTTTGAATTATTTTTTTCAACTTTTTATTTACTTAACATTGTTAATACCTTTCATATTCATAAACGCGTTGTCTTAGAAATTTATTTTTATTCGAATCATTGAACGAGAAGTCACGAGCTCTAACGAAAAGACATATGCAACATCTCGTCTCAAATATCATGAATGATATTTCGTCCATAGATGCGAAAAGGTTAATATAGTCGAAAATCTACATTGTGAAAAGAAGTGCATTTCTTACCTATGCTTGTCTGATGACGATGATTTTTTATCTTTACTACTGGACGAACTTTTGCTTTTTGAACTTGAAGAACTCTTGTGCTTCGAATTATGCCTATAAATTATACATCTGAATTAGTGTCAATGTTAAGGAATATAGTAAAAATTTAATTTTATTGCTATCTTCGCTGTTTTCGCTTCATTATATCTGTATAAAAATATAAGATTGAACAATATACCTGTCTTTTGATGGTGAAGGTGAATGTTTTCGACTTCCTTTCTTCTTTTTACTTGAATTATAATCATCATGAAATCTATCCTCTCCTCTTTCTTTGTCTTCCTCAGCTGCTTCTCGTTCCAAATCAGACCAGTCTTTACCAGATTCCTCAGAGCTACCCAATTCTTCTTCTAAAATGAAAATTTAGGAAAAAAAAAAAAAACAAAAACAAATGTTAAGTAATAAGTCAAATACATTCTTTTAATATCTAAATAAAGTTTTTAAATATTACCTTCACTGTCTGAGTCTTCTGAAGCTTCAGAGTATTCAGAATCATCATCAGATTCCTCTTCAGTGTCAAAATCAGATGGCTACAAATAAAACATAACAATTATTACTCTTATAATATATAGATTTGTATTACATTATCTGTAATTATTTAGCTAAATATATTTCATACTTCATAAGCATCATCCTCTTCTTCTTCTTCGTCTTCTACCTCATCGTTTTCTGCGTCACTTTCTGGATCTAAGAAACTCCAACCACCGCTATCAAAGAATCCTACAGGATCATCCGTGATAGTTTTCATAATCTTTGTCCAGTTCAAAGATTGTACACCTTCTGTGTATCTGATATCGCATGAACTAAAAAAGATGTTACACGTTTATGTTTTATTATCGAGAAATTTTCAATAAAGAATATAAAAAAACGCCAAAAAACTTACTTTAGCCATTCCTTTACATGATCCAGCATATTCATAGGAATAGCATTCAACATGGCGACTTTTCTATGATAGTCTTTGAAAACAAAAATCATATCAAAATTTTTCAGATGAAACTGTACTCTTTCAAAATGAACAAGTTCGACATCTTCTAAAGTTATAACAAATGGAGGCTGAAATATGAAAATAAATGTTAATAAGTTGATATTTATATTTAATATAAAAGTAATTACATATGAAATAAAGTTTACCCATTCTGTAAGATTTACTAAGCAACCACTAGTGGGTTGTAAAAGAACAGTACTCCTGAATGGTGCTCCGGGGAATCCCAGATCCCTGAATGGTGTGTCAAATTCGATTTCTTGTTTCGTCATGCTTTCGACCTGTATACAAATAATAATATTTGATCAGTGAATAAGAAATGATAAATAAAATGCTTGACTCAATTAACAGTACCTTTTCGCAAAAACTTTTAAAGGCAGTTTTTAATTTGTGCCTAAGTTCTCGTTCCGATTGTTCAGCAGCAAGATCATCACGGTCATGCATGTGTTGATGTTTTCCTAAATCTGTCGTGATTTCACCAACTTCTGTGTAAAACTGCACATCTACGTGCTTCTTTTTACCAAACATAATAGCGTGCTGAAAATAATTTCTATTTAGTAATTGATCGCTCATAACAATAAATATAACAAAAACAAAGATATATACCTTTAAATGAAAATGAAGCAATATGATCATTTCACCATCACAGGGTTGGAAAAAGGCATTCTTAATATTATTGTAAAGAATGTCAACTTTATCTCCTCTAACTGAAGTATAACGGAATCCATTTACATGTGCTTCTAAACCTCCCGTCATTCTCTTCGAGACGATATTTGGTCGAATGTACAAGTCTTTCAGTTTTGGATTACCCTTATTTTGAGAGAGTATTAAAGTGTCCTGTTTTACAAGGTCCTCCTTTTCTCTCTCCTCTGCTTCTCTGTTTTTAAATTTCTTCTGAACTTCTTTGATCAATCTAAAGGCTGTGTTTAAATTAGAAGATGGTGCTGAAATTTCACCAGGCTCTTTGGTGTTTGTACTACGATATGTTCTAAACATAAAAATAAAAAGCTCGTTGTCATATGTTTGTATAATTGGTTTTAAGATCAATTTAAATTGCGAGTAAACATAAAAAATGAAAATGAAATTATGTACTAACACTTCCTTCACGAATGTAGCATCGGGTTGTGGGTAAGATCCACCTTCGTTCCGTCCCATTGTGGCACCAGGATGAAAAAAATTTATTCGGAGATAGGTATAATCTCCTTCTACTGATTGAGAAATATTTTTGATTGTGGATATGTGGAAGGGCACAGGAATTCCAAAGATGGGTAAAATTACAGTTTCATATTTTTTATCTGAAATATAATTGTGATGTATAATAAATACTGTATGTAATGTAACTTTATTTTATAAACAACATACAAATGCACTTACCAACGAATAACTTTAATTCCTTTACTTCCGGTTCTCGTGGCACATGACTCAAACTTTTATATGATACTGTTGATTTCCGTATCTTTTCTTGTTCCTTCCCACCAGATTGTTGAGCTAATCGAGCTTTTGCAACTTCATTTAGCTGTTGTGCTAGTTCTTTTTGATGTTGCTTTCTTTTTTCCTCAGAACTGTGTTCTGTTCTCAACTTAGATTCTATTACAGCTGTTCTCTTTCCACGACCAAGAATCTCAGGTTTAGGTTCATTTTCTTTCCCACTTCCTTCCTCCTCCTCGTCCTCTTCATCCTTGACAAATATTCCAATATTTTTCACCTTTTTCTTCGACGGTGTTAAATTTGTAGCAGGTTGTCCCTAAAATTATTTTATTATAATTCCCATTCTTTGATACATTAAAAAAGAAGTGATAATGTGTTTGAAGCATATAAATCAATACCTCATTAATCATAACTGTATCACCAATGAAAAGTGCATAGATCTTTCCTTCCTTATCAATGGCTTCTGAATTCGTAAGATTAGCCAGTCCAACATTTACGTTGAATACCATGCCTTTTTTTAATGTTGCATGAGTTTTTGGACCAATAAGTAACGAACTTTCCCTAAACTCGATACCCATTGCAAATCCAAAATGTTTAGTTAGATGGTCAATCATTTCTGGTTTCTCATCTTTTACGTACTTCACCCCCGTTTCGTATACTTCGCTTATCTTTACTCCAGCCACTAACTTCTTCAGAATCTCTTCTTCTAATTGTAAAAGGAAGTTATAATTATCCTACAATGAACGCACATAATTAATTAAACCTATTCATTATTAAAGCATATTATTATTTATTTGAAATTTACCTCAATGGATTTAGTAGGATTTACTAACAGTGTTCGAACTATATTGGAACAATAAGATTTGTAACGCGCTCCAAGAGAGCAAACGATAACACCGAAATGCAAAGTGTTTTTATCGCTAACGACACTAAACTTTAGGGAATAATTCCCACCACTTTGTATTATCGCAGGGTAACACATATCAACTTGAGTAACATCGACACTAGTCACATACTTCTTATTCGTTATAGCAGCGTCTACACCTTCAGCAAGCTTCGAATGTTTAACTTTCTAAAATAAAAATGTTTACATATTAGAAAAAGTCTTCGCATGTGATGTTTCGCAAGTTTAAGAATAAAGCATATTTCTACGCGAATAGAAATCGAATACCTTATCAGAATCTATAATTTCCATAATTTGATCCTTAAGATACTTTGTAAAAACGTCCACAGATACTAAACACGCTTTTTTTATGGTGTGAATTTCAGCGTCTTCTTTTGGACACATTACATACGCTGCTGCAGCACTTACATCAACCTAAAAAGATTGACGTATATTATGAAACAATAATCAAAGTATGTTGTATATTAAGAAAGGAACAACACACACCGTATCAAAAGATTCTGATTTCAATGTAGATCTCCATGCATCCATAAAGGCACCTGGATAATTTTCTTTGGAAAAAACACCCAATGTTTTACCCTTCTTACTTTGTTTTATAATCTCGATAAGTTTGACAAAATTTGCCTTGTCTTCATCGTTCTTTGAAAAAAAAAGAAAGATATTAACACCAACTTTAAAAGTAAAATATTAAAATTATACTTGACATTAAATATTAAATAAATACATATTAATTATATTAATATGATAAAACAGACTATGAAAAATACATACTCTGTCTCTCACAAACAATTTCACAGAAGGCACGCCAGTTTCTTCTGTTTTCTGATTTTCTAGTTTCCTCAAAAATTCAATTTTTTTCTTACTAGCTAAAAAGCAAATAGACTCCTCTGCTAATATCATTATAGTATCTGTAAGTTCATAACTGAGGAGCCACGTCTGAAATAAAATGTAAATGTTAATTTTACCTTCTACATTTACATAACAACAGAGAATTAAAATTCATACAATAAAAGTAGATTATACTATTTGTACAATGTCTTTCTACAATTTGTATAATACAATCAAGAAAAATTATAACATTTCAGTTATATAATTGAAATTTATTCAGATATCTATCAATGCCAATTCGAGCACACACTTAATAATACTTACAATTTCAGAAATTGTTCTTTTTTTTTTCACTGTAACAAACTAAGAAGCTATACGCTCGTGCTCACGAAAAATGCAGATCTCTATCAAAAATGTCTATCTTTTAGAATTACAACAATTAGGTTATTATTTATTATTGTTTATGAGTATACAACAAGTATACAACAAGCAAAAGCATATTGGAGCAATATAAAGGGTACAGCTTACTTGCAATGCTGTTGATTTGCTATACACGATATCTTCATCGGTGCCCACTGCAGAGACAAGGCAATCCATTTTACTAAAACTATCGTCCGTACCAACTTCCCCGTCCTGTTCAACAAAAAATGATCATTCGTTGTTTGTCAAATGACTGCGTTTGTTCTCAAACAACGGTATCAAACATATCAAATATCTTACCTTCCACGCGGTATAAAGCCGCTTCATGCGCCGGAAAAATATTTCCTTATCAACGGATACGTTTGCCATAATTTCTTGTTCTTAACCTTGTGGTTCTGTGAAATCAACTCAACATAATTACAACGCCACCGAATATTCGTCGCTCGTGTTGCGGAGATCGCGGGGATTTATAACCAAACCGCAACCGTAGTCCACAAACTATAGCCCACGCGGCGGGAACGGTTTAATGCGACGTAGTCGTTTGCCAAAACCAACAAGACTTAAACGACGCTCCAAGCGGCCGCTTGTTTAACTAACATTCACACTACACGCGTATTAATGATTAATTTTCTTTCGCGCGTAAAACGTTGAAATCGAGTTAGTAAGCGTCGAGTGTTGATAAACAAACGTACAACCTGCGCCGTTGCATATTCACCTTGCGATACGCTGTGAATATGACCGCAGGTATTTCTGGCGCGAACTTTGAAACGTCGCGAAATTCGGATTGCCACGTCGTGAACATTTTCAATGATATTTCTGTCAAATATTTAGCAACTTTCACTCTCTTGATCTTGCAAAGGGGGTTCTTGAACTTTTGTAATTCAATTTCACTTTTGTTACAGTAAATATGTCATTGTGAAAATTGTTTAACAACAGAAAAACGTTAATGAGAAAACATGGTATGATGAAAATGTTATTTGAGTTGAGAAATTATTTCTATTACAATAAAAATAACGAAACATCTTCACATATTATCGTTATGATCTACAAATAGTAAATACTGATTGATTACAATATCAAATTGATAACAACATGAAATTGATAACAACATCAAATAACGAATCTTAAAACCGCGTATTATATGGCCAATAGTTAGCGCACACATGTCTACTTGCGTGCAGTATAAAACATATACGTGCAATGTTGAGTTTTACATTAGGGCGTCAAGTTATTTTGCTGTAAATAAAACTTCTTACCTTTATGAAATATTATATAGAAAAATAATTATTTTAAAGTGATAACGTGACTCTTTACGACCGTGTACATACATTCTCGCGATAGTAACTTAGTTAAGCTCTCCTGAAAAAAACTGGCGAACACGATTCACTGACATCGTTGCTCGTGCCGACTTATTAGTGGTATGTCGTCGAGCGAGTGAAAGACACGCAGTTTTCTACTGTTTGATGCCTTTTATCCTGCAACTTGGCAAAACTGTCTGACGGTGAATAATGTCGACTAATTTGAATAAGAACATCCTTGATCGGAGTTACATTTACAAACATTAACTGCAACGCTGTAACATGTCGCTATAAGGAATAATGAAACGAGTTACGAGGAAGAAAAAATTCTTTAAAAGATTTCGACTTAATTGGAGCAAATTATGTTTCTTTTAACGGTCAGTCGAACTTAAATTGCAGGAATACTGATGATTGTTGATGATTTTTAATTACCGCGAGAGAACACCTGTGAAACCCGTATCAGAGATAGCGCAACGGATCATGAATGTAAGCAGAAATTTTACATTATTCGTGTTTAACGTAATGTATACAAATGCGCACAAATATTTGTTTTTATTCACCATATTCGTAGTGCATATTCTGCGTTGATTCATATACGAAACTTATTTCCTACAGTAAATTTTTTTTCTTTCTAGCAATAAACTTCTTGTTTTAAATATTTCGTATTTGTAAATCTTAATATCTCCTTTGGAGATACGCGAGAAAATAAATTTCTCGTTATAACAAACATAAATAAATAATAAATAAATAAATGAATTTATATTTATCGTCGTAATGCAATTTGATCATAAAAATATTTTATTACTTCTCCTCCAGCGATTGATACGAATTTTTATATATCTGATATTAATTTTAGAAAAAAAAAGGAAAATTGTATTTTAATGATTATTTGATGGGAGATTGATGTTAGGAGACACTTGAATGTATTAGTATTTGACGAGTTTTATTTGCCTCTTTTATGTAAACTATTTTCAGAATGCCTTGTTCTACATTATTCTGGCACTTAGTAGACATGAACTTGCTTATGTAACTGATGTTAGATTACTGACCCGATGCATTTGTTTTCAATGACATCTTCCGAATGTAATTACTTTGAATAGTGGTTTATGATTGATCAGTCTGTGACACTGCATGAGACTGGTTCATCCAATATATGCTCATTTATCAGAATTGACAACATAGTTGTTGCCATAACCTTACAATTGCAATAACCAGTGTCTTTTAAGCTTGATAAGTCCCAATGCTTAAAAGCATGGATGAATTTTTGAAAAAACCGGAACATACTTGTTGCTTTTTATTGTTGACAAGTTACATACCAAATTATTGAACAATTGGAATCAAATTTGTATTTGTTTGACTTATTGATAAACAATTCTTTTCAACTTTTTACATTTGCAATTAATATAGCCCCAATTCTTTTTATTGCTTTATCACGTAATTCTCCATTTAGGTGGTCAGCATAGCAGAGAGGCGGTGTCGAGAAGGTGGTTGACACGCCTTCGTATTTTTGAAATGATTGAAAGCGTATCACGAAGAGCGTTGAGTGGCTCCAGTGGGAGCTACCACGTTCGTGGTGCTGAATTAGCAAGGAATCGTAGATTGAAATCTCTTTCTGCTACTGTTGTCTTCCTCGATGACACACAACACACATTTCAACTAGATGTGAGTCTATATGATGATTACTTTAAACAGAAATGATTTTTTGGGTTGTATTGATGATGTAAATGTCTCAAAATGTTTTAGAAAAGAGCAAAAGGACAAACATTACTAGATTTAGTATTTCAACATTTAGAACTTGTTGAAAAAGATTATTTTGGCTTGCAATATGCTGAAAATGGTGCCACAACATGTACATATTCACCGGATGTTATGGTAAATTTCTTTTTTCAATTTATTAAAACCTATTTAAAAATTTTGTACTAATTGAATAGCATCATAATTGATTTAATGTTTTAGAGATGGTTAGATCCTAGCAAACCAGTGAAGAAGCAGATAAGAAGTAAGGGTAAAGATCGTATTCAGATGCTTGTTTATATAACCTAATATAAAAAGATAAAAAATAATTTAATATAACGTATTGTTTTAGGTGGACAATTCTACTTCAAAGTAAAATTTTACGTATCTGATCCTAGCAAATTGCAAGAAGAATATACTAGATACCAATTTTATTTACAAATAAGAAGAGATATTCTTCAAGGAAAGCTTCAATTACCACCAAGTACAGCATGCCTTATTGCTAGTTATACTGTTCAATGTATGTATTTAATACATTTTAATATACATTTCATTGTAAAATTATTATATTTATTATATTTTTATGTAACAGCTGAGTTGGGTGACTATCATCCTGAAGAACATGGACCAGGATATCTTTCTAGATTGCAGTTGATACCAGGACAAACTGAGGAAATGGAAAAGAAAATAGCTGAGCTACATAAACTGCATAAGTATGTCAAAGTTATATTTGTGAATAGTGTAGTATAGTGTGAATTTGTAAAATTTATAAAACATTATATATTTATGTTATTTTACAGGGGTCAATTACCAGCAGATGCAGAATTCAATTTTTTAGACCATGCAAAGAGGTTAGATATGTATGGAGTAGAATTACACAAAGCTAGAGTATGTACTTATCTTCTTTTAAAAACTTTTAAAGGTCTGTTTTATTTCAACTTCTATATTTTTTTCTTTTTTTTTTTGTAGGATTCAACAAATAAAGAGATACAATTAGGTGTAACGTCTATAGGTTTAGTAGTGTTTCAAAATGGAATAAAAATCAATGTTTTCTCATGGTCAAAAATAGTGAAAATATCATTTAAAAGAAAACAGTTTTTTATTCAACTGAGAAGAGAACAGGTACTTTAAATATTCAGTTTGCAATCAAAAGGCTAATTTGCATTTTGTGTACAAATCAAATTTAATTGCAGTCAGAAAACTATGATACTCTGCTAGGCTTCAACATGTTAACATATCGTAGTTCGAAAAATTTATGGAAAGCATGTGTAGAACACCATACATTCTTCCGACTTCATAGTCCTAAAACGAGGCCAAGGCGTTTTCCACTTACTTTGAGCAGTAGATTTACATATTCAGGACGTACAGAATTTCAAACAGTTGAAGATGGAAAGCACCGAGCAAGAGTAGAAAGAACGTTTATACGGTAATATTAATTTATTCGATATTAACAACACAATATTAATTCAATAATATTAACTTAATAATTTAAATCATCTAGATCGCCAAGTAAAAGATTAGTACACGGAGTAACATCAGGCCCAATTATCGAAGAGAAAGGAAAATTATCAATGCCTCCTGGACGACCACCTAGACCATATGATAACAAAGTTCAATCTCTTGGTGCTCGTGAACCTCGTCGAGCATGGGGTGAAGGGAATCCTAGTGATGAGTTGGTTGAAATATATTTAATATCTTTAACTTTTTATATTTATATTAATTTTTATTCTTTACCATAGTGAAGGAGGTTTCTTATCTCTCCGTGAAGAAATAACGAGTTCGCATACACAGGGCAATGCATTTTCGCCTGTATTAGGTTCTAGAGTTTTAAGTTACGCCGACGATGATACAACTGCTGAAAGGAACATTTATGATCTTCCTGACTATAGCGAACCTACAAGTTCGCCTGCTCCTCAGGTATTTATTCTTAATATTCTTATAATTACATTATAGATGTAAAATAAATCCGAGTATTTGTAGATAGTAGAAGATGGATTAGTTACGATATCTCTAACGCCAGATGAACAAGGTCGATTTGGATTTAATGTGAAAGGTGGTTTAGATCTTGATATGCCTATTTTAGTCTCGAGGGTCGCTCCAAATACTCCCGCTGATCGTTGTTATCCGAAATTAAATGAAGGAGATCAGGTTAGTTACATCTTGATGAAGTTAGATTGAGCTTATTTTCGAATTATCTGGGTTAATTTTTGTAAATTATCTACTGTAAATTTGTTCAATAAATAGGTAGTGTATATAAATGGAATTGATGTCAGTGGTTTGTTACATGAACATGTAGTAAATCTAATTCGTCAATCTCGTGATTCGGGTTCCGGTGAACTGACATTAACTGTGAGACCGAATGCTTTATACAATGCTTTAGCTGGTACTGATGAAACGTCTGAAGAAGAACCTCCATATAGGTATTACAAATAATAAAAATAATATTTAATACATTCATTATGTTGACAATTACACATAAAAGCTAAAATAAAAATAAAATAAAAATATTCAATATTTATTTTTCTCTTGAAATAATGAGGTATGTTCCGGATGCACCTCATGCAGCTATTGGATCAGATGCATTAGCACAATCCATGTTGCTTCTTGCTGATGGTCTCGCAAGCGGTGCTTTAATCGCGCAGTATGAACAACTCTATAGAAAAAATCCTGAACTTACATCTCTCGAATCTAAAAAGCCTGAAAACCAGAGCAAAAATCGTTACCGAGATATTTCACCATGTAAGAATTTATACTAACGAACAATTGAAGACATGTGCTTGACAAAATAATAAAATTGCAATTTATACAGATGATGTTACACGGGTAATACTTATGGGCTCTGCAAGTGGAGATTATATTAATGCTAACTACGTAAACATGGAAATACCGGGATCGGGTATTATCAACAGATATATTGCCACTCAAGGACCTTTATCCTCGACTGTTGCTGATTTCTGGCAGATGGTTCTCGAAGCAGGCAGTACTCTCGTTGTAATGCTTACAACTTTGGTCGAACGTGGCCGAGCAAAATGCCACCAATATTGGCCTGCGCTTAATGAAACTCTTACGTTACGAAATCTCACGCTTACGTCTACTGCTGAAAATGTTGAAGATACTTTTATATTTCGAGAATTCATACTCCGTGATATTAATGTAAGAAACATGTTGCAAATATTATTTTATATTGTTACAAATACAATGGTAAAATGTCAAGTGTTGATTAATTTTTTATACTTTAGACTGGAGAAGAAAGAGATATAACGCACATGCAGTATTGCAGTTGGCCAGATCATGGAGTTCCCAGCGATTGGAGACAATTTACTACATTTACCGAAAAAGTACGGGCAGCTCGAACGGGAATAGTGGAGCCCGCAGTTGTTCACTGTTCTGCTGGAATTGGCAGAACAGGTGTTTTAGTCCTAATGGAAACGGCACTGTGTCTTATCGAAGCGAATCAACCCGTGTATCCATTAGACATTGTGCGATCTATGAGAGATCAAAGGGCAATGATGATACAAAATGCTGTAAGTTGAAATTTACAAATCAAATTTTTAGATTGAAACTCATTATGTGTAAATCTCCTTTATATCTAATGAAAAAAATATACTTCTTTTAGAGTCAATATAGATTTGTATGTGAGGCGGTCCATAAAGCTTATAGCGAAGGAATAGCTAAGCCACTTCCTGAATTCAGTAGGTGAAAATATCACAAGTTCGAAAAGCATTGTAATTACCATTCTTTTTACATTTTATCAAAATATCACATCACTAGAGCATAATTTTATATTCTGACAATAATGTATACTTACAATATTCATTAATAGGAGAGATATATACACTACTATAAATAGGTATTTTCTATCCGTTACGAATATATTTTTTAACTAGAAATTAATTACTCGAAAAACACCATAACTTTTCACGCCTTAGAGCTTATCCTCTTCTTAATTTATGTACTAACATTTGTAAACAATGAAATTTCGATAAAATTAAGTTCATTAATAAGCTAAATTTAAGCTAATCTCAAAGTATTATTTGAAATAATTGTTTCTTATGGCTTACTTCTGTTATTATTACTACGATCAATCCTTATTTCTATCCGTAAAGTATAGGTGAAGGTATGAAAAGTTAAACTTCAAATGATACTGCTAATATACTTTTAAAAATTACAAAAATCAAATTCTTTCACTAGACATAATTAGTATTTTGCTTAATTTTAATTATTGCTCATATAGTGAATTAATAACAGAAACATCTTTATACGAAAATTAATATAGCGCCTTAAACTTTGTAAATGTTTTAGTATATTAGCAAAAAATTTAGAAATACATGAGGTGCCAATATAAAAAGATTGCCTTGAAAAGAAACCATAAATTATTACGAAATATATAAATTAACACGAAATCGAGAAATATCGAATGTATAATCGATCTAAGTAAGTTATAGCATGTGATTGCATAAAACAAAGCTATGAAACAATTTAAAAATCATTGAATATTGATAAGAAAATGTACACGTACTACTATTTATTTATTTTATCATATTGAAAGTAATAATATATTTATATCATAAAAAAATTTTAACTCCTGGCGATTTATTGTTATTTTAATCTGATTAAAAATAATATTTTTCTTATGGCAATTAACGTTTAATTCCATTTATACAATGTACAGTTTAGTTTCTATTGAAATATCAAAATCTATTTGCTCGTCTTACAAAAGAGTACAAGTTTAAATTGCATTTTTTTGCAATTTTATATGATAAAAAAAAATACAATGATATTCTAATGTTGAATAAGATTATCTTAAAATAAAATTGAGAATTACGAAGAGTTTAATGTCCTCGCTTTAGCAACTAATTTAATATAATTTCATACAAAACAAAAAGTGAATCAAATAAAGTAATATATAATATATTGAAAAATATTTCGTCCCGCGGATAATCTCATTCAGAGTTTTTAATATTCTTTGAATTTTCTAATAATGCTAACAAAATGTACTATTTTTTATAATCGTATCATGTGTTCTACTTTCCGCCCATTTTTATAATGTTAAGATACTTTTATGTTCTATACATATGTAACGTATATTAATGAAATTATTTTTTACGCACAAAAGTATGATGAAATTGTAGAGTATCTAAGTAAATCCACGTAACAATCTATAAGTTAATGATACAATTGTATGTACAATTATAAAGCAGTACATGCATGAAAGAAACAAGGTCATAAAAATTAAATAAAAGGTTCTACTTACATTATATATTATATAACGTTGTACATTTGGTATAAAATATTTGTACAGATACAAAATAGAAACTTAATAATGCAAAGCATTCATTGTTTATGTGTACAGCAAAACGTTATGTTAATAACAGAATATCATAATATGTATGTACATTATAATCATTTGCTATATTTTTCTTTTCTTTTTTTATTTTGTTCGTGTAACTTTCTTCAAAATATTGACAAATTACCTGCGATTAGGATTGAATAGTAATTGTAGTCAAAAGATTTCATTTCTTTAATTTATACAATAGTCTAGTTAAATGAGGCTAAAAATCAATACAAAACATAACATTGTTTTATAAGTAAGACTGGATTGCAGAGGATCATGTTTCATTGTTGAATACTTCTGATAACGAACGATTAAGAATTAGGTGAATCTGTTATACATAACAGTAAGCACAATATTAAAAGCACAATGTTATTTTTCGAGTTAGTAATGATTATATGAATTATTAACAATAGTGCCTTGTATGTGTGCATCCAAATCATATTCATAAAACAAAAATGAATACTCTTAATAACTATTATATTATAACTTCGTTTCACTCGATAGATTTCTTTTTAATTCCATTTTATTATTGTTTCTTTGTAACATGTATATTTTCTTGTATAATTGCCCACAGTTTTTTTTATAATTTATATATCCTCAATTATGTAAATATATTTACATTTTATTCAACTCCTGTTTCATAAATTATAATTTCATAAGAATTGCTAATTATTTATTTTGTAGTTATGTTAATAAAATAATATTATAATTAATGATAATTATAGTTAATTATAAGTTCAGACTGGACAGCACTAGAGTGCTACATTATTTTGAGTTCAATTTAAATTCAATATAAAATATAAACATTAAAATAATATGAAAATTTAATTGAATAGCATTTTTTTAAATATTTTTTACAATATTCTTATATTCTCAAATATTATATGCATTTAGAAAAATAGAAAAAAAACATGTAAAACAATATTGAAAATTAAAATTTAAGATATATCGAAAAAGTTTAGATATAATATTTTAGAATTAATTTTTATTAAATAGATACAAAATACAGTAATATCTAGGAATAAAAATCTTGCGTTTCTTTATAGTATGTAATTTGTAGGTGAAACATTATCGACACACTTCGTATAAAAATAATTACTGTATTTACAATTTTACATTTTTAGTGAATACTTTACATGAATATTGTTTACTATTCACTTGAGTTATTGATTAAAAAGTACTTTTTAATATTTATATAAAAACAGTACAAAGAATATTAAATAGTTAATTAAAATATTTAAAAGCTACATTTGTCAAGATTTATCTGTGTACGTGCCAAATCATAACTCATGAAGCAATTATTAATTATGAATAAAGTGCCACAAATTTTCATAACTCAGTCAGTAGTTGTCTAGTCTGATTACTAATTTGTATTTTTAAAATATAAAATAAAAAGATTTTATAACAATTCATCATTTAATGCTTGACTCACTTCCCTTTATGGAATTTTTTAAAATTATAATTTATATTTTATCAGTAACATTTTGTTTAAACATCAATTTTAGCATTAGTGATCTTTGTACAATATGCAATATTCATAAGAATATTCATCAACAATTTTATAACAACAAATATGAATATTTCATATTCTTTTCTCACATATCACAATTGAAATAAAATAATGATTATTTATTGTGTATAATAATTATGATTATCAAGATCTATTTTTATATAAAATTTATATAATATGTTGGAGTTGTAATTTGCAATACGACTTACAAATTAAAAAGAAATGTCCTTCTTGTCCAGGGATATATGTCGATGGAATAATGTGATATGTACCTGCTGGTACATCCTCTAATTCGAGATAAACAAATCCGGATCTACATTAAATTAAATTATTAATAACTACTGTGTACAATGTATGATGTATCATTTTCTACAATACCTGAATGGGCCAGAGCTTTTCATTTTGAATGCAGTAGGTGCTTCAGAATCATTTAATACAACTGTTAAGATATCAAATCCTATTTGATATTGTTTAGGTCCCTTCAATATAATAAGCAAATAGTTATTGTTACTTGAATTTTCTAAAATCAACTGATAACGCGGATTATTTTGATACGTTGGATGATTGCTACATCCACCAGCTGTAATGTCTTTCCACTGACCAATAAGCTAAACAAATTATGATGATACTATTAGTTATTAAATTTTGAATTAGATATTAGACGTTAAATTTATATTAAGAATAAAGAAAATATACCTCTTCCTCATATTTATAAAAATTTGGTATCTTTTTTAATGAGAACTCACAAGATCCATAGGCGCGTAAAGTATAATATATTGTATGTGTCTTTTCATATTGGGATATAACTAGAGTATATCGAGTATCGCTTTGAGGATCTAGTTTTATTTTACAAAGATAGTGTGGACTATTTATTCTTACCCCATCGATATATGGCGGTGGATCGTCTACATGTATAATTAAACATTTATAATTAAGTTTAAAACTAAATTAACTTTAATTAAGTTTGTTTTAAATAGAACAAAATCATAAATTACTTTACTTACGGGGATAATACACTCTTTTTCCGTCATTTCGATAAACTAATACTGTTATGTATTCTTGATTTTGTCTAAAATCTGCTATATCTGTAATGTGTCTTGTAAGAAGAATCCATAGAGCGCCATTAACGTTCTTTTTTACTTCTAGTAAAAATTGAGGATTATCACCAATATTATATGCATCTTTTACTGGTCCTATGCCTGCATTCCACATTCTATAATAAAGGATTTTTATAAAAAGACTTATGAAATAATTTCATAATCGTTAATAATTTGTGCAATCATTTTTAATTGAACAATGTTATTTATAAAATCATTAATAACTTACTGATGAATGCAATAAGTGTAATTAAATAAACCTGGATTCCAATTTAAATAAAAAACATCGAAAAATCGACATATACTATCGTAATCAATCCAGAAAACTCCGTTATCGAATTGGGATGCAGAATCTGGATCATAATTTAGTGCTTCTTTTAATTCACTTGTCCAATGTACTCCATCAAGTTCAGAATAATTTCCTTTCCATCGTAAATGTGACCAAGGATTTTTAAGTTGTAATAGTCTTTCATCCTATAAAAATATATCCATTTTATGTATAAAAACCTGTGTTTAAGATATATTTTAAATAACCAAGAAATAATTAATTACATTTATTCTTCTAACATCGAGAACAGCATAGGCGTGAGTCGGTACAAGACCTGTTCTATCGGCTTCCAAATCGGATAATTCTCCAGTAGCAACTGTTACTAGTACATCTCCTTTGTATAAACGTGTTAATAACACATTGAATAGATTGTCCTTATTAAAATCAGGCTCACCAGGTCTTATAGCCCACCTTTCTGGTATCCAGCCAGTTAAAGCATGTAAATCTATATTCTGAACAATAATATTTCATTGTTAAAAAAGATAAACCATGTTGTGTGCTTATTATCTGTATAATATAAATATGATATAAAAATAAATTTACACTATTTGACCCAGGAAAATCATAACCACCCATTACTTTCATGTATGCCTTCTCGAGCAACGAGATCCACAGCTCACCGTGATTGCTAGAGTAGGAACAAAGTAATTGGTTGTATCGGCTTACAGGCAATAAGTCATCTATTATAACTTTGCGTGGAACACCGTTAATGTGTAGTTTCACCATGTATTTTCCTAATATAAAATACTCCCAATTTAATTTTTTTTTCTTTTTTTGAAATATGCTAGGAAAATTATAAACCATTGATCCTTGAAATTAAAAAAATTTCATGATATGTACAACAATGTATAAATTCTTACCAAATGGATTGTATATCGGCTCTTTGTTTCTATTCTTTGGATAAATAATAGAGGTGATAAGTCTACGTCCGAATCTTTTTTCATATTGGGCACTAACTGCGAGAGAAGCAACGAAAGAACAGTCAGAAACAACCTGAAAGTTTATAATTACATTTCAACACGAAAAAGATCATTAATTTTAAAATTAGTTTTGTTTTTTACTGACTGTCTGCTTGATACTATAATAATCAACATGGCTTGTTTTAAGCATTCTTGGGTCAGAAAATAATTCTTCTGGTCGGCACCATTTTGCAAAATCAGGTTTCTGTTTTGGTGCTAATGCTAATAAACCATCTTTGTCAGTAAACGGGATAGCATACTGAAACTTTTCAGTAAGATCAATACTCATAAAAGGTACAAATTCATGATCATTGACGTGAGAACTATGAAGTAAAACTCTTTTCTCTTCTTCTGTGTAATTACTACTGCCACCGCTCACTTTCAGATGTGCACTGCTTCCTCGATGAAGAGGTGGTCGAGATGATTTGCCTGAAAATTAAAAAAAAAACAAAAAGAATGCAACTGAACAAAAATGAATTTTTTACTGCATTAACATGGTAAAAATTACCTGTATTATTAGACTCTGTAATATTAACTTTTGTAGTTGTAGATGATATTTCATCTATATCTTCATCCAGACTAGTTTCAGGTACTGGAGGCAATTTCGAAAGGGTTTTAAAAATGTCATTACTGTCCACTGTTCTCAAACCTTTCAGAGATTCTGCCCTATCAAGAGCAAGCTTTATAAGAGCTGTTAATTTAGCTTTTGTCTGTGTGTCACTGGTTTTCTGTAATTATACTATTATCAATAGAATTATAATAATGATTGATTTTAACAATTGTTTTATGTACCACGCTAAGTCCTAGTTCAGCAGCATCTGTATATAATTTTACAGCAATGTCCTTCAAACCAGCTTCGTCAGCATCTTGTGCTTGATTCATAAGAAATTTGCATTTTTGTAACTTAGATTGATCTGTAGGTTGTGCTGTATGACTTTTTTGTTCTTCTTCGCTGACTATAACATGTTGTTCCTTATGTTTATAAATATATATCATGAGCTAACTTGAAACACTCACCAAGTTTCTGTATAGTTGTTATCCTCTCTTGATATTCAGAAATTTTTTGATCGTACACAGGGTCTTGCAGTTCCACAAGATATTTTACAGCTACGTTATAATAATATAAGGCTTGCTTGTACTGATTTTGACTATCAAATTGTACTGCCTTTCTTGCTGCATTTTGTGCATCCTCTAATGTCATTTTGTATATTGTTATTGTAATATTGTAATTATTATATTAATTATGTAAATAATTCTTTTATTCCGTAAAACTTGCTTCTACATAATATTTATTTTTTTACATAATTTCCAAACATTAATTTAAATATTACTTAATCTGTTAAATACATTTGTTTCCTCTGCATATTAATAATTTTATGTGTACATATATATATTTTTCTAAATTGTATTAAATAATATTTTAAATTTACTGAAATGATTTCACAACCATTATTTCCATCTATAAGATAAACATTTTAGGTTAAGTGTCACTCCATTATCACAGAATAAATTATCTGATTAACGTCGAGTGCATTGATTATACAGTATTGTAGATAGCAATCTTCTTTTCCATGAAATATAAGTAAGAAATGTGTCATTATCATAAAACGAACAAACACGAAAATTATAAAATAATTGTTGTCGATTAAATAATTAATATCTACAAAAAAATTAATCGCTTAAATATCACTTCTGGCATTGCGAACAATCAATATTTTTTCTTAATTTTTTTTTATTCAATACATGAATTTATATTTATTTCATTTATCACAATCTAACTTATTTTTTTTTTAATTTTATTTCATTAGAAATGAATTTACCTTATTGTTACAAGATAGAATCAGATTTTTAAAGTCATTGAATATTGTCCTTTACATTTACTTCATATTCCTTTATACACATGTATAAATATTATGGGTGTTAAGTGTCTGCATTGTGTTACGACGCGGCAGAGTAGAAAAAACACGAATACAAAATATGGCAAGCTCGTCGAGGTAAATTTTGAGAAAATCTCACTTTGACGATTCGATGTCGATAAAATTTATCACAAATCCGTTTTATAAATCATAATAATTCGTGATTGGACTAAATAAATTTATAAATACCATAATGTTAGAGGTTATGACCACTAGATCTGACAGTAACATTGTTTATTTTCGATGTATTTTAATGATAAATTATTCTGTTAATTACATTTTCGCGTAGTTCACTTTTTAAATAAGAGACAAACTCTTATTAACTCATGTTAACAATTAATGTACATAAATGTGTAGGTGAAAATAAAATATTTTAATTTTTAAAAAATTTTTCCGACACAGGTATTTGTAAATGCGTTATTAACATAGTAATTGGTATTCATTAATTTAGTGCATGAGTACACTAATGCGTGGTACATATTTTCTTAGTTCTTTCTTGCAGACATGAAACAAACAAAGTTTGCTGTTATGCTCATCCAGATGCACCTCTTATTGAAGACTACAGAGCTGGAGATCAGATTTGTTCAGAGTGTGGATTGGTCGTAGGAGATAGGTAAATCTACCTATTTAATTTAAAAATAATATATGTATAAATTAAAATGAAACTTATTGTTTTGTTTTGTCTTTTTAAATAGAGTGATAGATGTTGGTTCAGAATGGAGAACATTTAGTAATGAAAAAGCTGGAGTTGATCCATCACGTGTTGGTGGACCAGAAAATCCACTTCTAAATGGTTCAGATTTATCTACTATGATTGGTCCTGGAACTGGTGCTGCATCATTTGATGCCTTTGGTGCTTCAAAATATCAAAACAGACGTACAGTAAGTATCATCATATTATTCTATTTATAATATACATTTTTCTTGATTAATCAACGACTTGTATCCTTTTAGATGAGCAGTTCTGACAGAGCATTGATCAATGCATTTCGTGAAATCAATGGAATGGCTGATCGTATTAACTTGCCTAAGACTATTGTCGATAGAGCAAATAATTTGTTTAAACAAGTACACGATGGCAAAAATTTAAAAGGTCGTGCAAATGATGCCATTGCCTCGGCTTGTTTGTATATTGCCTGTAGACAAGAAGGTGTGCCCCGTACTTTCAAAGAAATTTGTGCTGTCAGCAAAATCAGTAAAAAGGAAATAGGAAGATGTTTTAAACTGATATTGAAAGTACTTGAAACTAGCGTTGATCTTATCAGAACTGGAGACTTCATGTCAAGATTTTGTTCAAATCTTGGACTTCCTAATATGGTGCAAAGAGCTGCCACGCATATCGCGAAAAAGGCAGTAGAAATTGATATTGTACCTGGACGATCACCGATTTCGGTGGCAGCAGCTGCAATCTATATGGCATCGCAGGTATATATATTCGATGAATTTGATGAAATTGAAAGAATATTCTTCCAATTTATATTTTTATAATTTTCATGGATTTGTTTTATTATTCAGGCATCGGAAGATAAACGATCACAAAAAGAAATTGGTGACATTGCTGGTGTAGCTGATGTCACGATCAGACAATCATATAAGCTAATGTATCCCCATGCAGGAAAACTGTTTCCAGAAGATTTTAAATTCGCAACACCTATTGATCAGTTACCGCAAATGTAAACTTGAAATTTTGTGTGTCTACGTATATTTTATCATGTTGAAACAATAGTTGATTTCTAAATAATTAATGATTTCTAAATAATTTAACCTTTATTTAGAATATACATTCCTTGATAATTTATGAGACATTGGTATTATATAATTTATTCTCTTTTTTTTAATGTTATATTTGGTTCTTACTGCATTGATATTTATAATAGTAGTATCTCAATAAATTATTTGGCGTAGACAAGATAAAATATCTATATCATAATCGGGGCGTTTCAACATGTTAAAATTATTAAAAGTTTAATCAATTTTGTTGTAAGTTTTATATTTGATACCAAAAAAAGTATATTGAATTTTGAAACTCTGTAAACAAAATTACAAATTAGGTTGCTTAATAACTTTATATTAATGTTTTGCTTAAAACGCTGCAGCACAATATTTTTTACGTTTACAATAAAAAAATAACGGAAATTAAACTGTGAAATACAACAGACCATTTGAAAATACCACGCAATATAATTGTATGATAAATTCTGTGATACTTTTACTAAATAATATAAGTGCAAAGATTTACAACTAATGGAGTCTAAAAGTAAGAGTGACAATAGCCTTTTCTGACTCCAAGTGTGTATATATATTTTATTTTTCACTCGAAATTTATATAAATATCATATAAGCAAATACACACAAAAAATTTTATTTTTAAAATCAAACAATTATTATCTTATCTATTTCTTCTTTACTCTTGTGCTAATGTTTTGTAAACTAGTATACATTATTATCGTACATGTACATTGTAATTTATAAAAGTAGTAATCTATATAATTAAACACCAATATTACATACAGCATTGTGTTTAAGAAAATGATATTAAAATATTTTTAATATTGATAATATTTGTTCATCTTTATATTTGGTAATCAAAAATCTGTTGTTCTTCCATTTTTACATAACATAGTTCTTTCATTTTGACATAAGATTTGCATATCTTAAGTTCATGCCAGAATATATATCAATAAAGAGAATTGTTATCATTATTTGAATTATTTGATTAATACCTATATTGTCCCATGTACAGTTTAATATTGTATAAATAGGTGAGTAATTATATCTTTGTATTGTCAAAAATGTGTCAGCTATCATGTGACCTACTATCACTTACAAAACTTCAATGTAGACTGCATAAATGAAATACGTAATAATTAATCTTTATAGTATAGATAATAATTCTTTAATTTTGTCATATCCTTAATAAATATCTTTGAGAAAATGATCTTTAAAACATTATAAGTTTATGCAACATAGTGTAAAGTTACATAACCTATATAGCATTTAAATTTAGGTGAATTTTGGTAAAGTTTTGGTATCGTATTTTTTACTTTTGTCAATAAAAAACAGTAAAAGATGAATTCAATACCTCCCACTAAACCTCCAAGAGGTATTAAACCAACCAAAGAAACGGTAAGTTTATTAGCTTTTTATAATTGTTTATTTTAACATTGTTTGAGTTTTAATCATATGTATTTTGCAGAGTGGTTTATTGATCTCTGTAATTCGAGCTTTGTCAGCAAGTGAAACTAATGAACAACGAGAGATAGAAAAAGCTAAACTTGAAAAAGAATATAAGAAAAGCGATCAAAGGCTTGATGAATTGGTATCATTACATGATCAGGATCTTACAGAAGTCATGCAAGTAAATATATATTAGTGTGTAATTTAAAACAATGTTTGTATTTATATATATTTATATGTGTTTATAATGTTAATGTTTTCGCTATTTTTCCTTGTAGATATTTAGTGCTTTATCAGAAAAGGTAACAGCATCTCGGGAAAAGATTCATGCGGTTAAAGAAAATTTGAACGCCTGCAAGCAATTATTGAGGTGTAAACGAGAAGAATTATTAAATTTATGGCTTGAGGGCATTGAGCACAAACATGTGCTACATCTTTTGAAGGATGTGTAAGTTACTCAGCTTTCTATAAAGGAAAAAAAGGAAGAAAGGTTCTGAATTTGATTCTTTTCTTTCTTTCTTAAATTTTTTTAGGACTCCTGACTCTTGCACCAGAATGTTACCTTTACCAGAATCAGACACACTGTCAGTATCTACGTCATATAATGCAGCATCAGATTGATAGTTACTATATTTATTTCTAATAACCATAAGTTTAATTAATCGTAATTTAATTATTTTATATTTATAAAACTGTACAAAACACGAAATCAAATAAATAAATTACACAGATTTGCATTATATAAAGTGGTAGTGTTTCCATATTTCATATAATAATCTAAACAATAGGCAAGCACAATGTAAAGTATAATTTCATATTTTCCCGCCGAAACTTTTGCTCTATGTGTAATTACTACCAAATTTTTGAATCATAAATAATGATATCACATTTGTTCAATGAATGACAACTGATTTTAAGCCTTGGTTTTAAGTACTATTAAATATCTTTATTTAAATATGTATTACTAATATCTTAAACAATTCATTATCTTATCAGTTAATGGTTCGTGGTTATATGGCGCACGACATTTTTGTTATTTTATGTACATTTTATATCATAATTCTATGCAAAACGTATGCAAATAATAGAGCACATATGCAAATCATAAGTTCTCTTTTTATATATACTGAAAATTGACGAATCTTTAAAACGTATATGTATATCGTAAGTATTCGAATATAACATATCGTATTATATCGAAAACTTTTTATTGTTTTCATAATTTCGTGTAATTCTTAAATTTTTGAAAAATATGTTCTAAGAAGTTAAACAATTTTCCTTTTATCATTCAACATTATTGTATGAAGAAGAATTCTAAAAAATGTTTTTTTTCGACTTCTATTTGAATACGATGCGCAAACATTTCCCACTTATATTTTCCCAACTTGCAATATTTGTACTATTTTTTACTAAGCTTAAAAAGAAAGCATTTATTGTTGCAGGTAGAGATGGGAACATTGGAATTAAAACAAACTTTAAATGGTCATAGGGGAAGGGTGTGGAATGTTTGTTGGCATCCAAATGGCACTTGCCTTGCATCTTGTGGTGAAGACAAGACAATTATAATATGGGGACAACAAGATCCAAAATGGGTTGTAAAAACCATTCTGACAGAGGGTCATACTAGAACTATAAGAGAGATAGCGTGGTCTCCTTCTGGGAATTACATAGCCTCTGCTAGTTTTGATTCGACCACTGCCGTATGGGATAATAAGTCGGGACAATTTGAATGCAATGCGACATTAGAAGGGCATGAGAATGAAGTGAAAAGTGTTAGTTGGTCTTGTAGTGGCCAGTTGTTAGCTACTTGTAGCCGTGATAAATCTGTTTGGATATGGGAGGTAAATGATGATGAGTATGAATGTGCTGCTGTTATTAATGCTCATACTCAAGATGTGAAGAAGGTAAGTAAACATTATACATTAAGTGGTAACTTTGTAGTCAAACAATCATTATCATTTGTATTATAACTATTTTATGTTAAATGTGAGTGTCGTTATTATTATATTATCAAAATGTATCATAAACATATGAAGTATATGTCAAAATGATTGTAGGTAAGATGGCATCCTAATGAAGAAGTTGTTGCTTCTGCCAGTTACGACAATACAGTAAAAATGTTCAAGGAAGATCCAGGGGATAATGATTGGTCGTGCATAGCAACATTATCATCCCATACATCAACAGTTTGGAGTCTTGCGTGGAACAAGGAGGGTAATCAAATTGCAACATGCAGTGATGATCAAACAGTGAAAATATGGCAAGAGTACAAGCCTGATAATGAACCAGGAATCGTTACACCAAACAATGAATCCGTTTGGAAATGCGTGTGTACAATAACTGGTTATCATACAAGGACAATTTATGATATTGATTGGTGCAAGACAACTGGTTTACTAGTGACTGCATGTGGTGATGATATTATCAGAATATTTAAAGAAGACAGTGACTCCGATCCTCATCAACCAAGTTTTACTATGGTTTGTTCTATGGATACTGCTCATACTCAAGATGTAAATTGTGTGCAATGGCACCCCACTATACCAGGACAACTTGCATCAGCTAGTGATGATGGTTCAGTGAAAATTTGGTTTTATAATGAATAAATGTTACTTTATGTAATTTTAACAATAAATAATTAACAAACTATTGATTTATTTTGTTTGTTCCTTCTTTTATTAAATTAAATATTAAATATTAAATTAAATGTTACCATGTACTATATTTTGTAATAATTACAATTGTTTTGTAATTTGTAACAATATACGTATATAATAATTTGAAACAACTAATAATAGTCTTGTTTTGTTTCTTTTTTTAGGTTACTATAAATGTTCAGACATTTGAGAGAGCTAAGACAAAGTTGTAAAGGACTAATTTCTTATATAACACTCGAACATAATACATTCTGTACAATGAATACTGATACAAAACTGAATTTTGGAACTGGAGTGCCTTTAAAACAAGTCGTAGATACAATGCAACAGTTTGCTGATCTATCGCTTGCAGCTTCATGGGATAATGTAGGATTATTGATTGAGCCTACAGAAACTAAACTAATTTCACACATTCTTCTAACAAATGATCTGACTGAGAGTGTAATGCAAGAAGCTTTAGACTTAAAAACAGACATGATTATTACTTATCATCCTTTAATATTTGCTCCTATGAAATCTGTAACAACTCGGTCATGGAAGGTAATGGGGAAATTCATTACTGGTCTTTTAAATTTATATCAATTTCTATCAGTTATACAAGAATTTTTTTAGGAGAAGATCGTTGCAAAATGTTTAGAAAATAGGATAGCTGTATACTCTCCGCATACAAGTTTCGATTCAATAAGAGGAGGAGTAAATGATTGGTTGGCTTCAGCATTTGAAAATGGTAAATTTAGATACCGAAATGTTTCTTCAGAATTTTGATATTATTTTGCAATTAATGATATTATGTATTTAAGTGCTTAAAAGCAGTGCACCAATTCAACCAAATGCAAATGATAGTAATATTGGTTACGGAAGAATGTGCATTTTAAAAAATGAAATTTCTATAGAAGAAGCTGTGCAATTAGTGAAAAAATGTACTGGTTTGAAGTATGTTAGATTAGCCCGCAGTCACCTAACAGGTATCGATTTTTTTTTTAATTTATTAGTTATTTTGTAAATTTTGAAACGCTGTAGTTTAACTTTGATTTCTCAGATGGATTAATTAAAACTGTCGCGATTTGTGCTGGGTCAGGAGGATCCATTTTAAAAGGTACCTCTGCCGATCTGTATCTTACAGGAGAAATGTTGCACCATGACGTTCTTGATGTAACGCACCAAGGAATAAACGTGATTCTAACAAATCATTCCGATTCCGAACGTGGTTTTCTAAGAATATTTGCATGTACCTTAAACGATTTGTTAAACAAATCCGTGTTAATAGAAGTATCCAAAAATGATGCTGATCCTTTGAGAACTGTGTAATTTGAATAAAAAGATAAAATAAAGCACAATTACACCGAATATGAACATCGGGATGGAAATATACGTTACACGTGATAAAAGTTTATTATTAATATTATATAAATTATCTGTCCTATTTAGGGATTGACAATTTTTTATTTCAATCTGGTAAAGTTAGTCAGAGAGAAGATAAGTACATAAATGAATCATCGTATATTGCGATTCAACAGAAACCATTTACAACTATAACAGAAAATGCGTCTCAATTTTCATGTATAACGCGCTTAAACTACTTTTGCAATTAATCTTTGAACATGTGTAACCATTATAGAATCAATTTTAATTTGATTACTGAAATATTCTTTTTTTTTTTTTTTTGCACTTAACATATCATTCGCCCGTTTATCATTTTCATTATCTCACTGGCATTCACTCAAACACACGCACATGATGGTTACGAGGAGAAACTTGATTTTTAACAGTGTACATACGTAACCGACGCTTATTGAAAACTTATAACTAAATAAAATATAACAGTCGTTATTCTGGTCCAATTAGAATGATCTTAATTTTGGGTCCACGCGTCCAATTCTTTTTTTTTTTCTTTTTCTCTTTTTCTTCTTTTTATCGACATTGCCATTTCTGAGCTGGCATTTTTTAGTTTTTGCCTAACGATAGATGAGAAGTGCTTAGTTACCTCGTAGCGAAGAGTTTCCTTAAATGTAACTCGATTCTTGTATCTGAACGAAGGTGAACTTACGATACTAACAACTGATCTCTCGCTTTCATTTTACTATTATGATACTCTGTTGTTTTTCTTCTGTCTGTATATGTGTGTACACGAACGACAGTATGCGTTAATACACGATGAACACGTTGTAAACTGTAAGTTTTCTATCATCACCCTGAGCTCGGATGCCCCCCCCAAAAAAAAAGAACATGGATCGTGTGTTAACGTTTATCGAGAATATTTGCGGAACAGACAACGTGAAACTTAAAACCGAATGGGTACATGATTTCTTTTCTTTTTTTTTTTTTTTTTCGTTTTAATTTATAGTATCCGTTGTTCCTACTCGGTTATCTCCTCACCTTTACGTTTCGAGTTTAACGTTTTCTATACTGCGATAACAGATTGCGATTTACCGCTAATCGTGATTCATTCCAGTTAAATCAAGACCATATTATTAGAAATTTTGTTCTGCCCCCGCTGAGGAACTCTATGATCGTTCCAAAAAATATTAATTTAAAATTCAAGCGATCTCTACTTATATTTCTGCGTATTAATAATTTGTCAACCGATCAACATCTCGATCGAATTTCCATTTTCAATATACCGTTAATTTCCTAGGTATGTTCGTGTTAACCTTGACTAACTTTTACAGCGATTCTAGTACAGCGAACATAGTTCAATGTCTTTTTCTTCAATCCCCCCCCCCCCCCCCATCGAGAAACCGTTTATTCATTTTTTGGACAGATATTTTCATACAACACAACAGAAGAATAAATAAAACGAACAAAATGAAAATAACGATTGCTGTGCTTTTTGTTTCTTAACATTGCTGTTAGTTTGTCATCACTGTCCTTTTTAGGGTGAAACGCTCTTTTATTCTCGCCTGAAGCTATGACTCGCCGAATATCCAGATCGAATTCGAAGATTTATCCAGATTTATTTCGTGCCTTTAATCCGGACTCTCAGTTTACATTGATTGGAGACCAAGTTTACGCTTTCTCTTCTCCCGTTCTCATCGTCTCGCAGATCAAACAAATTTTCCCTAACATTTCTTCGTTCTTTAAAGAGTGTAACATAGGGTATATACCATAGAGTGAGTCAAGTACAATGTTATACGCTGGTTTTTCAATAATTATTACATACATTGATTTCATATTTTAAAATTAAGCAATCGTTGCAATAAATTTTTCTAGGACAATAGTTCAAGAAATGATTTTTTTTTCTTATTCGTTTTATATAGGAATGAGATATTTTCTTTATATTCAAATTGGTTAATGACTTGTTGAAAGCATAATATATGGCAAATAAATATAGTCTATTAGTTCTGTTTAATTAAACAAAAAATGAAATCAACATGTGCAGTAATTTACGAAAAAATTCACTTATAACGTTATACTTTATTCACCTCGTATAAGAAATCGTTTATAACGAAACTATAAAATCTTAATCGTACGCCAACAATAATTCGTACATTTCCTTCGGCAAGTATAATGTATTGTCTCATAACTGTAACGTAGTAAATAAAATCGTACTTTATTCAGCATTAAACGGTTCGTCTTCAGCGAACTATTATTACCATTGACAATTTACTTTTTTATTTATTTTTTCTCATTTTTTTTTTTTTAAGATGTTCCAGAATTGAAAAATCAAAATAAAAATTGATTTTAATACTAACAATTATTAATATTTCATAATGCATATACAAATTATAGCCATATTTTGGAAAAGTCTGTAAAGAAACTATAAAATTATCAACTGAAATCATTATTTGTCCATAAATAGTAATGATGGAATCATTCCAATTCAAACTGAGTGAAATTTGATCGAACATTCATTACATTTATTGTTAAATTAATTTAAAATCATTATTTATCCATAAATAGTAATGAAGGAATTATCCCAATTCAAACTGAGTGAAATTTGATCTAACATTCATTACATTTATTATTGTTAAATTAATTTTAAGTTATTCAAAAAGGAAAAAACGTATTTGACAAGTGTTTCTTCTTTCATTATCTTGATCCACGAAGTAAAGGAAATATGATTTGATTGTTCAATTTCGGGACATCCTACACATTAAGTCTTATATTATTTCATTATAACAGACTACTTTTCTTATAATGCATTCAGCATCCGTTGTGCCGCAATATGGTCCGATTCCACCTTCACCATTCTGCCTCCCTCCTTCACAGACCTTACTCCATGTTCTTGATTCAATAATATCACTTTACCATTCCATTTCTCATCGATATCTTTTCTTTTTTAACGTGATTCGTATACTTTCAAGATGGTCGTCACTTTCTCCTCGTAGCAGCCACTTCTCAATGTGGGCCTAAATTCTCGATTTTCAGAAGCCGGCTACTAGTGACGTGTTAATTTAATCTGAAAAAAATCACGGATAATCACATCGTTAAAACATGAAATCTATCTATCTTTGTCTATTAAAGAATCAATTATTCGCGAATTAAACACGGCCTTTCAAGTTAAATTTGCGTGCTTAATTGTTCGTGTCAACGGTTCGTAGAACGGATCTCGCGAGAAGAGGGTGTAAATATCACATTTTAATGAACTTTCGCTCGCTGGTTAATAGCGTTTTAAATATGAATGATTTATGAAGCCAACAGGTTAATGGTTTAGAAGGTATTTAACGGTACAAAGTTTTAAAGAGATTTTGTTAGACCAACCCTGTCCGAGTTAAGTTCCACCGTTTAGAGACTTCCCTTCTTCACTGTTATTATAGATGACGACGAAACGATATCTGAAATACGTGCCCGTGAAACTGTTTCTCCGAAAATTCATTAACATAAAGGATTAAATAGAAGCTGCAATACTTTCATCGTCATTACGTTTGTACATTATGAAATTATACTTAATTGACCTCTTCCACATTACACATGTTGAAAGATCGACAAAGTTTTCTGTCACTCACGTTGGAAATAAAAATTGCGAAAATTCGTGAAAAGTTTGAAAAGTTCGGACAACAAAAATCGCGAAGTAATAATACACACTTTTATTCAACCAGAGAAAAAGAAGTAGAAAAAGCTTGAATAATGGGAATAACGCTTCATTGGTAAACACAGGTATGTGAGATTAATTTTTGCGAACCGCGAACTTTCCACGAGAGAATAGTTCAGAATAATTTTGCAGTTAATTGATCACAACGGACGTGTTCTTCTAATCAGATAAAAATTTCCTTGAAATGCTGTCTACTACATTGTTGTAATCAGGAATTCACTGTTCGCTCGTAGTTCGCGATTAGATTACCAGCAACGCGGCTCGAAGATTTGATTCGAAAGCGGCAGCTGCTCAGCACGTATTCATGCAAAAATCAAATTCCCCTCCCCGGTGACAGTTTCTCCTTTAAACGTTTCCACGATGAGTCGTTAGAGGGAAGAGAGATTTACCGATGAATATTCGAAATGAGTGTCTCGTGATCCCACGACGATAGCTGGGTTCAATAACGATGATTCAGGAAGGCTAGCAGTGTCGTCGAGATCATTACGAATGGCAGATTTGCCAGCCTCAGTTGGCCACCATGTTGCATCGCCGCTGGATGTTCCCCTGCCGAACAATGATTAAAATTCAAATTGAATTCCGTCCTACCATCCGTCGTCTTATTGGAATTGTTTCTCCGCTATCTAACGCTGTATATATGTAATATATATATATATAATTTATATATATACACATACATATATATATACACATACGTCCATCTCTCCGAAGGATGACAAAATCACAAGGAAACAGGAAAAATATGTATAAAAGATGGTCTAGTAAATATCTGCTACGTTAATTTCGCTTATGTCGATGGTTTCTCAAGTTCGAGAATCTAAATTCGTGTTCCGTGAGTTTCTTTTTAAATAGAATTCTAAAAATGAAATAACTCGATCACTTCCGATCCTGAATTTGTAAAATTCTGTAGCAATAAGTACTATATTTTGTAGCTAAAGTACTATATAATTTACTATATTGCATTTAATATAGTAAATACTACGTTATACATATATATATAATAAATACTAATATAGTAAATACTACGTTATATATATATATATATTTTTTACTATATTGTATTTAATATAGTAATTAATATATATATATATATATATATATATATATATATATATTATAAATACTAATATAGTAAATACTACGTTATATACTATATTGTATTTAATACTACGTTACATTTACAGAAGCAACGTATAAATATTGTATCGATTAGAAGATGTTTGAAATTTCATAATTAAGTATTTCATATAGTTGACAAATTATAATTAATTATACTATATTGTATTTAATTATATTTAATTTTATTGTATAATTTATTATACTATATTGTAATACTACGTTACATTTAAAGAAGCAACGTATAAATATTGTATTGATTCGAAGATGTTTGAAATTTCATAATTAAATATTTCATATAGCTGACAAATTATAATTAATTACACTATATTGTATTTAATTTTATTGTATAGTTAGTTATACTATATTGTATTTAATACTACGTCACATTTAAAGAAGCAACGTATAAATATTGTATCGATTCGAAGATGTTTGAAATGTCATAATTAAGTACTTCATATAGTTGACAATTCAGATAAAGCATTGGGCTGCTTTTGAAATCTCGATGAAAATCACAATTCTCCGAGATTTAATGATATAATGATTCCTCTGAAGCTGGCCGACGATCTTCTAAATTTTCAATCTCTCCTGTTATTTTGCATTTTCCTACAGAGATACATAGCGGTCATCGTGAATGTCAGATTCTGTGGTATGTAAACGGGAGACTCGAATTCGAAATTCGGTTAGCCCCTGATCGATTCCGTTTCCCACTGCGTTTCTTCCTTCGTTGCTTTAGATCAGAATTACGCGTCGCTGCGCGAAAAAATAAGAAAATGGGCAAAGGGATGTTCATTAAAAAATGGTAATTCTAAAATGAATCTTGCCACAGCGATTACGCGTTAACCGCGAAAAAACGAAAGACTGTAATTTACTCCTAAATATTCACGAGACTATCAAAAANAAAAAAAAAAAAAAAAAGAAGAAAAAGAAAAGAAAAGAAAAGAAAAAAAGAAAAAAAAACGCCCTTTGAAAGGAGAGCCTGCGCTCTTTCTTTCTTTCTTTCTTTCTTTCTTTTTTTTTTTTTTCTAACACTCAGGTTAATTCCTGTCATCAGTATGTACATCGTTGCCTTCAATAGCTTTCTCGCGCACCAGTAGATTCTTGCGCCCGTGTGAAGAGTTTTCCAACCACACTTCTGAGAAAAAAAAACACATATTACCCCTTACAAAGGGAAGTGATCTTCGTACCTTGAAAGGGCATCTTTGTCTAGATAAAAAAAATTCTTGCCACCCGTACGATGGCCTCTTCTCTTTTCCCTGCGACCCTAACATATTTCTCCGAGTGTGATCTGCGCACTATAATCTGCATATTATATAAAAGATCACATGCTTAAGGAAGCCAGGTTGCCATTTTCTTTCTAACGCATCTCACGATTACCCTTGCGCGTCGTCCATCTCTCCGAAGGATGACAAAATCACAAGGAAACAGGAAAAAATTGCAAAACAAAACGATTTTCGGCAAATTCTCGGTGAGAATAAGGCTTAACGACGAAATAAACGTCAAGTGGTAGGAGAAACACAGTGGAACGTCATTGGGCGAGGATTTGCCGGAGGAAACCTTGAAAATTCCCGGAGATTAGGTCAGAGAATGATCTATGTGAGTCATGATCTAGGCGAGTCGCCTGTGATGTATGCAACGTTTACGTGACAAAAAGCCACGTGACAGGAGTGTCAAAGTGAAACGTGGAGAGGGAAGGGCGACTGACCCTCCCTCCCTCTCTCTCTCTCTCTCTCTCTCTCCTCGTCCTGAACGAAAAGCAAAATCTTTGCCAGGGACTATAGAGGCAACGCTCTGTATATCGATTTTATGATAAACCAGCGTGGGCTGGCCGCCGATAGACGTTTATCTTTCTCTGTCAGACATATCCTGCCCGGTCCTCCCTAATCCGGAATTCCACTTCCTGAAGGCTATCTCTCCGGCAGTATGGTTTTGCTTGGAAAGAGAAGGGTGGCGAGTGGGTGGTGGGAGCCGGGAGGGAGTGGTGACTGCAACAATAGCTGAGCTCAGCTCGGCGGCCCCGCTGCACTCTGAGAAATCTCTTTAATTACTCTTCTCACTCGACTGAATGCTTTTTGCTAAGACCGTTATCTTCTGGCGAGAAACGTTCGGATTCATTCATTCGTTTTGTAAACGTGGCCAAAGTCCGGTGAGAAACGACGAACCACTCCCTTCCGCGCCCCTCTACAGTCGGCGTCGTGTTATGAAATACTGCTCTTTCTCTCTCTTTCTCTATTACCCCTCTCCTCCTACTCTCTCGAACTATACTCTCTCTCTCTCTCTCTCTCTCTCTCTCTCCTCCGCACCGCCGGCAAAGCTTTTTTTTTTTTTTTTTTTTTTTCTTTTTTTTTTTCAAAGGGAACAGAGGAATAGGAGAGGAGTTGGGAGTTTTGCAGCAGAAACACGATTACGACAACGGAGTAGTTTTTAACGAGAATTCATTAACGGGCAGTTAATGGAAAACTCGTGAAATCTCTCTTCCACTGTTTCCTTCGCTTTTAGCGAAAAATTTTTCCCTTTGCCTTCCGTTCGTCTCGCTACTGTCGGCCGGCGTGTTTGATAATTCAATCATTACTGTCTGGGAATATGCTGCGTACGCTGGCAAATGTTGTCACCGTCGATGGAAGTCCGGATCTCTTTGGAAATATTCTATAGAAGGATCGCGGAAGGAACGCGCGACGTATACATATTTTTTTTTTTTTTTTTTTGGTGGATTCTTCGGTCTTAACTTTGTCAACTTTATAACCAAATAGCAGGACTTTAAATGGCACGGGATAAATGGCTAATCTCAATGTTGCAAATTTAGTAAAAACAGAAATAAAAGTTGTTCAACTTTTTCTGAACATTTGAATTTTATATAAACTGTATGCGCTTGAAGTTAGTTCGATTAATTTTTGCGAACACTTTTTCACGCAGGATTGAAAAACCTGTGGTATGGTCGAGATATCATTTCAGGCTCAAACAAGGTATCCTTTGGATCGCAATTTATATTTCTTATTCTTAGTGTAGTAAAACGAAAATGAACGTTATGTAAGTCGATGCGTGAAGGTTCGTTCATCATAACTCGACGAAATAAAAAAAATAAGACGCGGATGAGAAAGAAAACCGAAGTAGATTTTTAATTAACGTTTCAAATAGGTGCAGGTTCAACTTTGTTAATTCTGAACTAATTTATGCAAATGTAAGAAAAAAAGTATAAAAATTTATGTAACGCAATGAATAACAAATCTTGGCGCGTGGAAAAAATTTCTGCGTATATATTAGCTTGCGCTTCAAACTCAGAAAATTATTGTAACGCGGAGAAATTTGAGGTAATATTAACGATTAATGAAACATAATATTCTTATGCACAATGCGACGAAGCATTGTTTTACGTTTCAAGTTGAGAAATATAAATTTTTCGTTTTCGACAGAATCGAACTCGTATAATTCATGCATTGACACGAAAAAATTTCGAATCCGATTTGCTGCAACGTGAGTTCCCAGCCAATTTCATTCTATATATTTTAGATTGATTTTCACGTGTAAAAGTTCCATGCTCAAATGTATGAAGTAACAAATGTATAAGTAATAAGCGTCAACTTTCTTAGAAATAAGCTATTAAACGAATTCTCAATTTATTTTTGGATGTAGAGTAAAACCGCCGTTTTGTTCTTTTTTTTAAACAAATCTTACGTGGATCTTTTAAGTCGTGATGTACTGCCGGTTAATAAAAATAAAAATAAAAAAAAGGAAGAAGATAAGGAGAACGTTTTGGACAATAAAGTTACTCGCGTCTCCTCCGCGTTACATTATATTACACAAAGTGGAAACACCCTAAATAACTCCATTGTTTTTATGGGCGCAGGAGAAGAGCCTTCAGGAGTGAAATTGCATTGTCCAAGAATGATAAGCTCATTTTTATACCTTCTTATGCTCCTTTTTCTTCGCCGTCGCGAAAAACGAAAGACAAGTGGGAGAAAAGAACAGGAATCACTGTTTTTCAACGAGAAAGAAAAACAAAAGAAAAAAAAAAAAAAGAAAAAGAGAAAAAACGCTGTTCCGCGCTGCCGTTTCATCTTCAATTGCCTTTGCCGTTCTTGCGTAATACGATTCAAAATGACCAAGCAGCCTAGAATCGCAAGTGGCGTAAATCAATTTCAACCTCTTGTCTTGGAGAAATTCATACCTAAAGCCCGCTATTCAATTTTAGTGGAACAGCACTGTCGGGCTAATTCGATTCTCCAATTCTTCTGAACCCTCTCGTCCTAGACTGTTCAATTAAGAGGTCAGCCATACTTGAAGGGATTTCCTTCGCTCCCTTAAAATATGAGATATCACCCAAGTCCCACGTTGCGTTTAATAAATTGTCGAAGCTTGATCCGTAAAGTGAACTCAGATTTCATTTTCTGTCCTCGCGACTCAACTTTGGAAACGGACCGTGAAAGTATTCTTCCCTTCAGCAAATTTCACGCTTTCTTCAAAGCGTCGAATGCTTGCGCATTGTCTCTCTGTTTGATTGTTTATTTAGCAGTTCGTAGAATATGATGGTACACGACAATAAAAAAAAAAAAACTAAAACTATTCTGTTGGGGTTTTACGCAACCCGAGTTTTGATTCTCTTCTTCTTTTTTTTTTTTTCTCCTTGAGTGGGGGGTTTTGCAGTCCCTTGGGATTTATATTATGGTCCCTATAACCTGCATTTAACATAAATAATTTTTATGTGTAGATCAATGATTGAGATTGATGATCAGAGAAAGCTTAGATTCTACTTTTTGCAGGGGAAAATTTTCAAAAACCTGCGTTTATGTGATGATATTATTTCTTATAATTGTGTGTTTTGTATGGTTAGTTATTTTAGCGTTGCATGTTTTTGTCCTTATTTTTAGGGGTATTTTGTCTACTTGATAGTCTCCTATGCCCCTGATTAGAGGGTTTTCGTGATTTGGTTGGTGTGCATTTGAAGTTTGTAAGTATTCTGCTATTGTGGGTATGCTGGCTATTTGGTGTAATGTCTTTACAGGTGTGTCGTAAGGTTTATTTAGAATGATTCTTAGGAATTTATTTTGTATTTTATTTATGTGAGTTCTAATGGCTGCCACCCATATTTCATGTCCATATATGATGATGGGTCTGACGCATATTTTGTATAAATTTAATTTAATTTCGGTTTTCAGTTTGCTGTTTTTTGCTTGGATATAGTCTGATGAGTGCTGGGTATGCAAGGTTTGTGCGTTTTTGAATGGCTGGAGCCCATGTGATTCTGGTGTCAAGGATGAGACCTAGGTATTTTACTGTGT